>NC_056453.1:47013958-47186458 GCF_018296145.1 Oncorhynchus tshawytscha | reverse complement strand
CCTCTCCTAGTGTTGACAGAGAGCAGCCTCTCCTCTCCTCTCCTAGTGTTGACAGAGAGCAACCTCTCCTCTCCTAGTGTTGACAGAGAGCAACATCTCCTCTCCTAGTGGTAGTGTTGACAGAGAGTAGCCTCTCCTCTCCTCTCCTAGTGTTGACAGAGAGCAGCCTCTCCTCTCCTAGTGGTAGTGTTGACAGAGAGTAGCCTCTCCTCTCCTCTCCTAGTGTTGACAGAGAGCAACCTCTCCTCTCCTAGTGGTAGTGTTGACAGAGAGCAACCTCTCCTCTCCTAGTGGTAGTGTTGACAGAGAGTAGCCTCTCCTCTCCTCTCCTAGTGTTGACAGAGAGCAGCCTCTCCTCTCCTAGTGGTAGTGTTGACAGAGAGTAGCCTCTCCTCTCCTCTCCTAGTGTTGACAGAGAGCAACCTCTCCTCTCCTAGTGGTAGTGTTGACAGAGAGCAACCTCTCCTCTCCTAGTGGTAGTGTTGACAGAGAGTAGCCTCTCCTCTCCTCTCCTAGTGTTGACAGAGAGCAGCCTCTCCTCTCCTAGTGGTAGTGTTGACAGAGAGTAGCCTCTCCTCTCCTCTCCTAGTGTTGACAGAGAGCAACCTCTCCTCTCCTAGTGGTAGTGTTGACAGAGAGTAGCCTCTCCTCTCCTCTCCTAGTGTTGACAGAGAGCAACCTCTCCTCTCCTCTCCTAGTGTTGACAGAGAGCAGCCTCTCCTCTCCTAGTGGTAGTGTTGTCGTGAGCTGTTCAGTGTGTGTTGACAGTCCTTTCTACCGCGCCATTTTTGAAAGATATAACATCAGCCATCGACAACTACACAAGTTTTGCTACTTTTCTCAACAACATTGATGCCCTGATTGTAGCAGGAGCTATCAACAGACCTGATCCAATGCTGCCAAACAAGATGTAGCTACAAACAGAACAGAGTTTAATGGATCCAGTCAGATGTAGCTACAAACAGAACAGAGTTTAATGGATCCAGTCAGTGTGAAGTGTTTCTCCATGTATACAGGTCAGAGTCTAGCTACATTTTACAGATATAACTTTATCATTTGGTCAGAAAGTCATGTTTATTGCGAAACGTTAGCTTGTTGGCTCGCCAGCTAACATTACGTGTATGATCTGTGTAGTAATATAATTTGAATCAGAAATCCATTTGCATTGCTAGTTATAGCCTAAATGTTAGCTAGCTAACATTGAACCTAGTTTGTTAACTTTAGCTACCTGCAGATTCATACCACAGTTATGACAATGTTTGTATTGGTAGTAGTATGAGTTGGGGTTATGCCGGTTCATTGTTTTAGCTAAACAAAAGACTCCACTTTGGACCATCAAAATAGCCAGGTGTGTCTGGGGGGTGATTACGGCCATCTATTGTATTTCATGAACATGTCGAGACAATTACCGCTTACGCCTTTTGTATCCTGTGCATGTGACAAATGAACTTAGATTTGATTGGATACAGGGTGGGGGAGAAGAGAGGCTGCTCACAGGGGGAGGGGGTGAACGATGCTGAATGGGTGTAGCCAAAGAAGAGCTCTCCAGTAGGTGTACCAACACATTCAAAGGTCATTTTCTCAAAAGTGGGGTTACAAGTTTATCAACATTCAAAGCAGAATGACTTTCCTCGTTGTTCCTCAACTGTAGCCCATGTTTAGATGTTCCTGTTTAGTAAGCATTCCATTTTGCTGGTTAAAGCCAGGTTTTTCTGGTTGGTTTCCAACATCTCACAAAACCTACATCCTAAATGTTTCATCTTGTAAGTTTATTTACTATTTTGTAGCTTTGAGTCTCTACTATTATCCAATGTGTCAAAAAAACACCATTTCAAGTGATGCTACATAAGACCGAAACGAGGTCATTAGATTTATCTGTACATCCCATAGACACACAGTACCAGTCAACAGTTTGGACAAACCAACTCATTCCAGAGTTTTTCTTTATTTTTACTATTTTCTACATTGTAGAATAATAGTGAAGACATGAAATAACACATATGGAATCATGTAGTAACCAAAAAAAAGAGTTAAATATTTGAGATTCTTCAAAGTAGCCACCCTTTGCCTTGATGACAGCTTTGCACACTCTTGGTATTCTCTCAAGTGCTCATGATTCCATATGTGTTATTTCATAGTGTTGATGTCTTTTCTATTATTCTACAATGTAGAAAATAAAGTACAAACACCTTGAATGAGTAGGTGTGTTAACTTTTGACTGGTACTGTGGATATTACACGTAAAACAACCTGACACACACAAGGGAGACAGAGAGAGACAGACAGAGAGAGAGACAGACAGAGAGAGAGAGACAGAGAGAGAGAGAGACAGAGAGAGAGACAGAGAGAGAGAGAGACAGAGAGAGAGACAGAGAGACAGAGAGAGAGACAGACAGAGAGAGAGACAGAGAGAGAGAGAGAGAGAGATAGAGAGAGAGACAGAGAGACAGAGAGAGAGACAGAGAGAGAGAGAGACAGAGAGAGAGAGAGAGAGAGAGATAGAGAGAGAGAGACAGAGAGAGAGAGAGACAGAGAGAGAGAGAGAGAGAGAGAGAGAGAGAGAGAGAGAGAGAGACAGAGACAGAGAGAGACAGAGAGAGACAGAGAGACAGAGAGACAGAGAGAGAGAGAGAGAGATAGAGAGAGAGAGACAGAGAGAGAGAGAGACAGAGAGAGAGAGAGAGAGAGAGAGAGAGAGAGACAGAGAGAGAGAGAGAGAGAGAGAGAGAGACAGAGAGAGAGAGAGAGAGAGAAAAGAGCTGTTAAATTCTATAACCACCTAAAAGCGATTCCCAAACCTTCCACAACAAAGCTATCACCTACAGAGAGATGAACCTGGAGAAGAGTCCCCTAAGCAAGCTGGTCCTGGGGCTCTGTTCACAAACACAAACACACCCTACAGAGCCCCAGGACAGCAGCACAATTAGACCCAACCAAATCATGAGAAAACAAAAAGATAATTACTTGACACATTGGAAAGAATGAACAAAAACACAGAGCAAACTAGAATGCTATTTGGCCCTACACAGAGAGTACACAGCAGCAGAATACCTGACCACTGTGACTGACCCAAAATTAAGGAAAGCTTTGACTATGTACAGACTCAGTGAGCATAGCCTTGCTATTGAGAAAGGCCGCCGTAGGCAGACATGGCTCTCAAGAGAAGACAGGCTATGTGCTCACTGCCCACAAAATGAGGTGGAAACTGAGCTGCACTTCCTAACCTCCTGCCCAATATATGACCATATTAGAGACACATATTTCCCTCAGATTACACAGATCCACAAAGAATTAGAAAATCAATCCAATTTTGATAAAATCCCATATCTACTGGGTGAAATACCACAGTGTGCCATCACAGCAGCAAGATTTGTGACCTGTTGCAACGAGAAAAGGGCAACCAGTGAAGAACACGCACCATTGTAAATACAACCCATATCTATGCTTATTTATTTTATCTTGTGTCCTTTACCATTTGTACATTGTTAAAACACTGTATATATATATATATGACATTTGTAATGTCTTTATTGTTTTGAAACTTCTGTATGTGTGATGTTTACTGTTAATTTTTATTGTTTATTTCACTTTATATATTATCTACCTCACTTGCTTTGGCAATGTTAACACATGTTTCCCATGCCAATAAAGCCCTTGAATTGAATTGAATTGAGAGACAGAGAGAGAGAGAGAGAGACAGAGAGAGAGACAGAGAGAGAGACAGAGGCAGAGAAAGAGAGACAGAGAGAGAGAGAGACAGAGACCGAGCGAGAGAGAGACAGAGAGAGAGAGAGACAGAGAGAGAGAGAGAGACAGAGACAGAGAGAGACAGAGAGAGACAGATACAGAGAGAGACAGAGAGAGAGACAGATACAGAGAGAGACAGAGAGAGACAGAGACAGAGAGACAGAGACAGAGACAGAGAGGAGAGAGAGACAGAGACAGAGAGGCACAAGTAGAACAATGGAGTCACTAAACCTCAGGCTGAGGACTGTTTCACCCAGGGATGTAGCAGAGTCACTAAACCTTGAGTGCCAATCGAGTCCAAGTCTGGAGTCCGAATCCCAGTGCGCGAGTCCTGGTCCAAGTGCTCATCTCTGAGTCAACTGGGTCCACATTAACTCAACATAAAGTCCTTTCCCCAGTCAGATACAGCGTAGTGGCAAGAGGAAATGTCTTTCTGTGCCAACAAATATTTGCATTTAGTCTACTGATAATGTTACCAGGTCCACGTTTAGCTCAAAAACATTCTGCCCCCCGGGTGGTGCACTGCAGTGCTTGAGGCATCACTACAGACCCGGGTTCGATCCTGGTAGTGATCGCGAGACCCATGAGGCAGCGCACGATTGGCACGGCGTCGTCCAGGATGTCCTTATCCCATCACACTCTAGCGACTCCTTGTGGCGGAACGGGCGCCTCCACGCTGACCGCGTTTCCTCCGACACATTGGTGTGGCTGGCTCCCGGGTTAAGCGAGCAGTGCGGCTTGGCAGGGTCGTGTTTCGGAGGACGCACGGCTCTCAACCTTCGCCTCTCCCAAGTCCGTACAGAAGTTGCAGCGATGAGACAAGATTGTAACTACCAATTGGGGAGAAAGAAGGGGTAAAAAGTACACCCACTCCAATTTTTTTTTTAATTGAGCGTTGCAGATAGAAATGCCATGAATAGAGCAGATTTTATTTCTTATTCAACATGAGGCAACATGAGGCAAGAGGCATATTTATTCTATATAGCGCATTTCTATCTGAAGGTTCCAAAACGTTGACTCCTGCTGAAACTGAAAGAGGCCCAGGTTGTCGGCGTTTTCTAACGAAGTGACGTGGCTGTTCAAGGTTTGTAGCCTAAACAAATAGTTAACGGTCCTCAAGTAGCCCAGTTCCAGAAGGTCCGCCATATGCTGAATAAATGTAAAAAGGCAGAAAGGAAGAAAACGGTCGGTATTACGGGTCTTATCTTTTGAGTTAAGATGTTTCCACAACCTGGATATGAAATGTAGTGGGGGAAAGTGGGAGGGGTTAAGCGAGACTACAAATTGTTTACTTTTCTATAGTCGAGGGAGAGTCAGAGACCCGCTCCACTGTTGTTTTACTATTCAACTTAATGCTGCTATTGTTTTACATTTCATAAAACAGCTTGCGTTTTTGAAACAGGCAAAAGGGTAACTAGCAGGCTGGTGGGGACTGGTTAGCTACCGGGGAATCAAGAGATTCGCCATGTGTATAATCGGAGGTGGAGCTGATGTAGGTTGTATGTGGTGTTTGTTCCCCCTGTAGCTCACCAGCTGATGTAGGTTGTATGTGGTGGTTGTCCCCCCTGTAGCTCACCAGCTGATGTAGGTTGTATGTGGTGGTTGTCCCCTCTGTAGCTCACCAGCTGATGTCACCAGGTTGTATGTGGTGGTTGTCCCCTCTGTAGCTCACCAGCTGATGTAGGTTGTATGTGGTGGTTGTCCCCCTGTAGCTCACCAGCTGATGTAGGTTGTATGTGGTGGTTGTCCCCTCTGTAGCTCACCAGCTGATGTAGGTTGTATGTGGTGGTTGTCCCCCTGTAGCTCACCAGCTGATGTAGGTTGTATGTGGTGGTTGTCCCCCCTGTAGCTCACCAGCTGATGTAGGTTGTATGTGGTGGTTGTCCCCTCTGTAGCTCACCAGCTGATGTAGGTTGTATGTGGTGGTTGTCCCCTCTGTAGCTCACCAGCTGATGTAGGTTGTATGTACCAGTTGTCCCCTATGTACCGGGTGAGACGCTTCCTTCCCACTACTGAACTGTGTTGCTGCTAATATTAAATTGTGCTTTGTGACTGAAAATCTCTCCAAAAACTCTTGTCCAATCCACTTAGTAGTCAGATTTTAGTCACAGAGAAAATTGAATTTACTTTTGTTTAGTTCTAGTTTTTTCTGGGTCTATTTAGTCACTTACTCTCGTCAATTGCCCCTGAAAAATATACTTATACATTTATTTTAGTCACTATATTTGTTAAAGTAAATGAACACTGGCCTGGCCACCAAATTGCACGCTATTCCCGTTATAATGCACTATACTTTTTTTTTATACCAGAGCCTAGTTTAAAAGTAGTGCACTATATAGGGAGGCATTTTGGGATGCATTCTGTGACTCTAGAACGTGACACTGTCTCTACCTGGAAGTGAAAGATCCCAGCGTACTCTCCACGTCCAAAGCCTTGTCCTGCAGGAACAACCCGGGCCATCACATCTTCATTCAGGGTCAGAGAGGCGATGGCCGCCAGGAGCCAGCAGTCACCTGGAGGGGGAAACAGAGAAGAGAGACTAAGGGAGTGGAGGTCATCACAGGTCAGAGCGAGATGAAGGGAGTGGAGGTCATCACAGGTCAGAGAGACGAAGGGAGTGGAGGTCATCACAGGTCAGAGAGACTGAGGGAGTGGAGGTCATCACAGGTTAGAGAGAGACGAAGGGAGTGGAGGTCATCACAGGTCAGAGAGAGACGAAGGGAGTGGAGGTCATCACAGGTCAGAGAGAGACGAAGGGAGTGGAGGTCATCACAGGTCAGAGAGAGACGAAGGGAGTGGAGGTCATCACAGGTCAGAGAGAGACGAAGGGAGTGGAGGTCATCACAGGTCAGAGAGAGACGAAGGGAGTGGAGGTCATCACAGGTCAGAGAGACAAAGGGAGTGGAGGTCATCACAGGTCAGAGAGACAAAGGGAGTGGAGGTCATCACAGGTCAGAGAGACAAAGGGAGTGGAGGTCATCACAGGTCAGAGACTAAGGGAGTGGAGGTCATCACTGGTCAGTTTTCAATTCTCATTCTGAACATTCCTGATTGATTGATTGCTTTTCATTATATACTGAAAAAATATATAAACACAACATGCAACAATGTCTAGGATTTTACTGAGTTACAGCTCATAGAAGGAAATCAGTCAATTGAAATAAATTCATTAGGCCCTAATCTATGGATTTCACATGACTGGGTAGGGGAGTAGACATGGGTGGGCCTGGGAGGGCATAGGGCCACCCACTTGGGAGCCAGGCTCAGCCAATCAGAATGAGTTAATCCCCACAAAAGGGCTTTATTACAGACAGAAATACTCCTCGGTTTCATCGGCTGCCCGAGTATCTGGTCTCAGACGATCCCGCAGGTAAAGAAGCCGGATGTGGAGGTCCTGGGCTGGTCATACCATAACCCCACCATCACCACTCTGTCCACAACGTTGACATCAGCAAACAGCCCACCCATACAACGCCATACACGTGGTCTGCAGTTGTCAGGCCGGTTGGACGTACCGCCAAATTCTCTCAAACGAAGTTTGAGGCGGCTTATGGTTGAGAAATGAACATTCAATTCTTTGGGAACGGTTCAATGGGATGCTCCCTCAAAACACCAGACGTCTGTGGCATTGTGTTGTGTGACAAAACTGCACATTTTAGAGTGGCCGTTTATTGTCCCCAGCACAAGGTGCACCTGTGTAATGATCATGCTGTTTAATCAGCTTCGTGATATGCCGCACCTGTCAGGTGGATGGATTATCTTGGCGAAGGAGAAATACTCACTAACAGGGATGTAAACAAACATTTGAGAGAAATCAGCTTTTTGTGCGTATGGAACATTTCATATGGAACATTTCTGGGATCTTTAGTTTCAGCACTTGAAACATGGGACCAACACTTCACATGTTACGTTTTATATTTTAGTTAATTCTAATAACTGTACACACACACACACACCCAGTGAAAGCCACCCTACAAAACACACACAACAGTTCCCTACACAGCCCAGTTCAGTTCCACGGAAGATATTCACCTTAAAAAGAGAACAGCTGACCTCAGTCCAGTTCCCAGTCTCAGCATGTCGTCTGTCCCGTGCACTGGTCAGGACTGGGACTTGCTATGTCACGCATTTGTGGACACGATTTCTCCATGAACCAATTGTTTTGTCTTTAGTTACAGTAAATTAGTATGTCTACTGGGTTGATCAACAATCAGAAAAGGGAAGGAGTATTGACAGTTATAAATGAGTGTTCCTCCTACTACAACAATACGTTGTTATAAAGACAACTTGTATGAGACCCTGCAAGGGACTAATGTGACCCAGATTGCAGACCCAGAGCTTTGCAAAATATGTGTTATGCAAAATATATCTGGCACAGTGTGTTTGTTTAAAGAGCCACGCCTGAAATGATCGAAACATCCTGCTCTGACTGGGCATCATCACTAGCCTTGATAAGCCAGACGGAACTTCAGTGTCTATGGTGAGACAGTGATTTAACCAATAGTCACACTATTGAATATGCTGTCTGACAGTAACACAGAACCCTGATAACTGATATATCCTGGAAACAAACACAGCAGATAGCTTAGCAGTTAAGAGCATTGGGCCAGTACACTAGTCTACCCTGTTGGATTAATGACAGGCCACTAGTCTACCCTATTGGATTAATGACAGACCAGGACACTAGTCTACCCTGTTGGGTTAATGACAGGCCACTAGTCTACCCTATTGGATTAATGACAGACCAGGACACTAGTCTACCCTGTAGGGTTAATGACAGGACACTAGCCTACCCTATTGGATTAATGACAGACCAGGACACTAGTCTACCCTGTTGGGTTAATGACAGGCCACTAGTCTACCCTGTTGGATTAATGACAGGACACTAGCCTACCCTATTGGATTAATGACAGACCAGGACACTAGTCTACCCTGTTGGGTTAATGACAGGCCAGTACACTAGTCTACCCTGCTGGGTTAATGACAGACCAGGACACTAGTCTACCCTGTTGGGTTAATGACAGGTCACTAGTCTACCCTGCTGGGTTAATGACAGGACACTAGTCTACCCTGCTGGGTTAATGACAGGACACTAGTCTACCCTGTTGGGTTAATGACAGGCCACTAGTCTACCCTGTTGGGTTAATGACAGTACACTAGTCTACCCTGCTGGGTTAATGACAGGACACTAGTCTACCCTGCTGGGTTAATGACAGTACACTAGTCTACCCTGCTGGGTTAATGACAGTACACTAGTCTACCCTGCTGGGTTAATGACAGTACACTAGTCTACCCTGCTGGGTTAATGACAGGACACTAGTCTACCCTGTTGGGTTAATGACAGGCCACTAGTCTACCCTGTTGGGTTAATGACAGTACACTAGTCTACCCTGCTGGGTTAATGACAGGACACTAGCCTACCCTGCTGGGTTAATGACAGGCCAGTACACTAGTCTACCCTGCTGGGTTAATGACAGGCCACTAGTCTACCCTGCTGGGTTAATGACAGGACACTAGTCTACCCTGCTGGGTTAATGACAGGACACTAGTCTACCCTGCTGGGTTAATGACAGGACACTAGTCTACCCTGCTGGGTTAATGACAGGACACTAGTCTACCCTGCTGGGTTAATGACAGGACACTAGTCTACCCTGCTGGGTTAATAACAGGACACTAGTCTACCCTGTTGGGTTAATGACAGGCCAGTACACTAGTCTACCCTGCTGGGTTAATGACAGGACACTAGTCTACCCTGCTGGGTTAATGACAGGCCACTAGTCTACCCTGCTGGGTTAATGACAGGCCAGTACACTAGCCTACCCTGCTGGGTTAATGACAGGCCACTAGTCTAGCCTGTTGGGTTAATGACAGGCCACTAGTCTAGCCTGTTGGGTTAATGACAGGCCAGTACACTAGTCTACCCTGCTGGGTTAATGACAGGACACTAGTCTACCCTGCTGGGTTAATGACAGGCCAGTACACTAGTCTACCCTGCTGGGTTAATGACAGACCAGGACACTAGTCTACCCTGCTGGGTTAATGAGACGACAGTACACTAGTCTACCCTGCTGGGTTAATGACAGGCCAGTACACTAGTCTACCCTGCTGGGTTAATGACAGGCCACTAGTCTACCCTGCTGGGTTAATGACAGGCCACTAGTCTACCCTGTTGGGTTAATGACAGGCCAGTACACTAGTCTACCCTGCTGGGTTAATGACAGGCCACTAGTCTACCCTGTTGGGTTAATGACAGGCCAGTACACTAGTCTACCCTGCTGGGTTAATGACAGGCCACTAGTCTAGCCTGTTGGGTTAATGACAGGCCACTAGTCTAGCCTGTTGGGTTAATGACAGGCCAGTACACTAGTCTACCCTGCTGGGTTAATGACAGGACACTAGTCTACCCTGTTGGGTTAATGACAGGCCAGTACACTAGTCTACCCTGCTGGGTTAATGACAGGACACTAGTCTACCCTGCTGGGTTAATGACAGGCCAGTACACTAGTCTACCCTGCTGGGTTAATGACAGACCAGGACACTAGTCTACCCTGCTGGGTTAATGACAGACCAGGACACTAGTCTACCCTGCTGGGTTAATGAGACGACAGTACACTAGTCTACCCTGTTGGGTTAATGACAGGACAGGCCACTAGTCTACCCTATTGGATTAATGACAGGCCAGTACACTAGTCTACCCTATTGGATTAATGACAGGCCAGTACACTAGTCTACCCTATTGGATTAATGACAGGCCAGTACACTAGTCTACCCTGCTGGATTAATGACAGGCCAGTACACTAGTCTACCCTATTGGATTAATGACAGGCCAGTACACTAGTCTACCCTATTGGATTAATGACAGGCCAGTACACTAGTCTACCCTATTGGATTAATGACAGGCCAGTACACTAGTCTACCCTGCTGGGTTAATGACAGGCCAGGGCACTAGTCTACCCTGCTGGGTTAATGACAGGACACTAGTCTACCCTGCTGGGTTAATGACAGTACACTAGTCTACCCTGTTGGGTTAATGACAGGCCAGTACACTAGTCTACCCTGCTGGGTTAATGACAGGACACTAGTCTACCCTGTTGGGTTAATGACAGGACAGGCCACTAGTCTACCCTGCTGGGTTAATGACAGGCCAGTACACTAGTCTACCCTGCTGGGTTAATGACAGTACACTAGTCTACCCTATTGGATTAATGACAGGCCAGTACACTAGTCTACCCTGCTGGGTTAATGACAGGACACTAGTCTACCCTGCTGGGTTAATGACAGGACACTAGTCCACCCTGTTGGGTTAATGACAGGCCAGTACATTAGTCTACCCTGTTGGGTTAATGACAGGCCAGTACACTAGTCTACCCTGCTGGGTTAATGACAGGCCAGGACACTAGTCTACCCTGTTGGATTAACACACAAATAAACACCATGCCAAAGCTCGTCTCGCTTTGTCAGAAATCTTCTTTGTTAGAGAAGATTTGTAAACGGTTGAGGGTGAGGCTAGTTGTGAGCAAATGGAAAGGGAAGTGGGTCTCATTTCCAGTAACTGGCTCTGTGAAGACTTCCTCCCAGCATGGTAACTGAGCTGGTTTCCATAGAGATATCTTGGTTTGTCCATATTTTCTACTATACCTCATTACAGAGATAACAACATATCATGTCTTATATTATTATACCTCAGAGATCACATTACATGTTTTATACCTCATGACAGAGATAACAACCTGACATGTTTTAAATGATACCTCATGACAGAGATAACAACCTGACATGTTTTAAATGATATCGCATGACAGAGATAACAACCTGACATGTTTTAAATGATACCTCATGACAGAGATAACAACCTGACATGGAGGCTGTTCAGTGGTAGTCTAGGAAACCAAATCACCTGTGTAATAACTGATTAAAGCAATAACTGAATGTTATTACATATGCTGTGATCAATCACATTAACTTTTACTATACCATCTCCTCCTCACAGCTGAAACCATGGATACTGTTACAAACCGGCGACCCTGTGGCTTTGGTTTGGTTCCTGTTTTGGTACCGAATATGAAAGTGACTTACCCAAGCCGCCTTGGCAGATGTCGGTTCTCGAGGCTCCACCAACGATGAACTCTGGGCTGGACACCAGCTCCTATTCAGGGAGAGACGACCAAAGCATGAGTTAAACTGTGGAAGATATTACTGAGAATTTCAATAAAATAAAAAGTACAAATTTTGGGGCTTCCAAACTTTGCAGCCCTAATTAAAGCAATACGCTAGCCTCAGGGGGAATAACTGCACAATGAGCTACTAGTGTAGCCTCAGGGGGAATAACTGCACAATGAGCTACTAGTGTAGCCTCAGGGGGAAATAACTGCACAATGAGCTACTAGTGTAGCCTCAGGGGGAATAACTGCACAATGAGCTACTAGTGTAGCCTCAGGGGGAATAACTGCACAATGAGCTACTAGTGTAGCCTCAGGGGGAATAACTGCACAATGAGCTACTAGTGTAGCCTCAGGGGGAATAACTGCACAATGAGCTACTAGTGTAGCCTCAGGGGGAATAACTGCACAATGAGCTACTAGTGTAGCCTCAGGTATTTCATAGAGCACTGCATTTGATATATTATTATATATATTGATATATTATCTACTATTCAGGGACCATTACATGATTAAGACTGTTTTGAACTTTTAAAGCAACTGTCCAGTGTTTCCAGATTTCTATTAAATAAAAAATATTTTTTTGTTACGTACAAACGGCTCTCCTGTGAAGTCGTGACTTGCGACATACGCCTAGTTTCCTGAATCAGGTCACATATGACCTAGAATTAGTTACAATACGAGTGAAATAGTTTTAATTCCAAAACAATTGTAATTAAGCATGTTTAAAAAAAAAAAAAAGCCTATTTTCTGTGTTTGAATGGTGTGGGCGTATACCGGTGATTAAAACCATTCACGCGAGTAGACCGCTGATTGGCTCAGGAGGATTTCATCATAGCAAGCATTTTTTTAAAGTCTGTTTGGGCAGGGGGGGGCAGTTACTCTCCTATTTATGCTTTGGCCACAAATACGAGTATAGGATGAGTCAACAACATTATCTGGGTATGCGTTAACAGAATATGAACTTTTAAAAGTCTGATTTTCACTAGACAGTAACATTCATAGCAGATTTGACTAAAAGGATCACCCAATAATAGTTATGAAATAAAAGCACATGGGAATGAAGAGGGTAGAATGAATGAAGAGGGTAGAATGAATGAAGAGGGTAGAATGAATGAAGAGGGTAGAATGAATGAAGAGGGTAGAATGAATGAAGAGGGTAGAATGAATGAAGAGGGTAGACTGATACACATTAAAGTCATGCACGAGTAAAGGGCAGGGTCCACGATGACCTAACGTAACCTCAATTGTCTCAAAGTCTACGAGTCGATGTGTTGACAGGCAAAACAAAAAGGCGTAGGATCAGATGACTAACGCCAAAGTTCAATCCGAATAGTTGGAGGATGAGTCACCACACCACCCTGTCCATGTTCCTCGTTCATTTAGCCGTACGGTAACAGTTTCAGTTGTTTTGGATACAAGTGATTCCTTTACGCCCAACGGTCCAATCATATCAAACGGATAACCCGCATCTGGACCCGCATCTGGACACGCATCTAACCCCCATCAGACTACTGTGACATCACTGACCCAGGCTAAAAAGAGATATTCCCAGTGAGGATGTGTTTGATGATAAAGATGTATATATATATATATATATTCATTATGTCTGATACATATTATAAACACAAACACAAGTAGGGAAAAGAAAAGCCCAGATTTGGACTTTTTCTAAATAAAATTGAATATTATTTGAAAATGCTGCACATCCTGAAAACATTAAAGTAATGGCAACCCTAAAATGTAAGGCCTGTTAAGCCTTATGAACCCTAAAATGATCCGTTAAAATCATGTTTCTCTTGAAATGCGATGATATTTGAAGGAAACCAGATCAAAGTATGAAAAACTGTTTCTTCTACATTGATAAAGTTTGATCATGAAGTTACTGTTTTCCCCCAAGTCAAACACTTGGATTCATTATTAAGAAGACAAGGTGACATCACCTTAACTCTCATTTGAATACACCAATGGTAACATGATATTCTCTTACCTCATTTAAATAAGTCCTGCCTTGTAACCAACATTGGAGAAGGCGTGTTTGCAAAGGGGCGTGGTTTATATAGCTAGATAGCTACTCTACTGGTGCCAACATTTGATTATAGGGTGTCAGCAAATATAATTAAAAGTTTACCCTATTCATCTATGGCAATGATACTTATATGTTTCCCCTTTCATCTGTGTCTGGTGTTAATTAGTTACTGGCTAGCTAGGTCTTCATCTGTGTCTGGTGTTAGCTAGTTACTGTCTAGCTAGGTCTTCATCTGTGTCTGGTGTTAGCTAGTTACTGGCTAGCTAGGTCTTCATCTGTGTCTGGTGTTAGCTAGTTACTGGCTAGCTAGGTCTTCATCTGTGTCTGGTGTTAGCTAGTTACTGTCTAGCTAGGTCTTCATCTGTGTCTGGTGTTAGCTAGTTACTGGCTAGCTAGGCTATCTGGGTCTTCAGTCAGCATGCAACAAAAGGGGGGCTAGTCTTTCAAAACTCAGACGCAGTTGTCAAGTCAACACAACTATCAGTGCTGCTGTGAACCGTATCACAAGAGAAATGCCAAACTAAAAATGTATTAAAAAATATATATAATTGATGCAATTTCAATGTTGTTTGAGTTGCTTTGTGTATCACCACGCCTGTCTTTTCAAACTTCCTGGTAGTTAGCCATGAGAGAGACATTCTTGTCTGTTGTTCTGTTGTTCTTGCCATAATATGGACTTGATCTTTTACCAAATAGGGCTATCCTCTGTATACCGCCCCTACCTTGTCACAACTGATTGGCTCAAACTCATTAAGGAAAGAAACTCCACAAAATAACTTTTACAAGGCAGACATGTTAATTGAAATACATTCCAGGTGAATCTCATGAATCTGGTTGAGAGAATGCCAAGAGTGTACAAAGCTGTCATCAAGGCAAAGGGTGGCTACCTTGAATAATCTCAAATATAAAATCTATTTTAATTTGTTTAACACTTTTTTGGGTTACTACATGATTCCATATGTGTTATTTCATAGTTTTGATGTCTTTATTATTATTCTACAAATGTAGGAAATATATATATATATTTTTTTAAACGTTGAATGAGTTGGTGTGTCCAAACTTTGGACTGGTACTGTATATATAAACATACATTAATATAGCAGCGGAAAGCAATTGAGAAAACTAAACAGAAACATTTGAGGTATACATCTTGTCTTGTCTGCATCGTCCTCGAAGAGAAAATGTGCAGCCGGGAAAACTTATTTCCTAAATTAGACATTCAAGTTTTTCCTTCATCTCTAACCCAGAATAGTTCCTGTTTTCGTTGCAATATTTTTTTTATCAAACAGTACAGCTCTCAGATCACCACATAAAGAACTATCAAATAAAAAGTGAATTGTCCACCGCCCCTAAAATCACACACAGTACATAGTCCCTCTTCTTCATCTACGTCATTGAACCTACCTACTTCAATTACCAGAGGCAGTATACTGGTTCTCAACTGGGTATACAAGGACGTTTGGTTTCTGGTTAGGTGAGAGGTGACATAAGGTTCTGGATCATAGCTGTTTTCGATCTGGTTGTAAGTTCTGAGTTTTGGTTTAAACCATAAATCCGTTTTCTTTTGGGTTGGTTAACTTGTGTTTCATCATATTTACATTGCATCCTAACTTGTTTCTGTTGTAGATCAACTTCCTGTGTATAAAGTTGGTCTGTTTTGTTTGGTATACGGTTTTATCAAATATTTTGTAATAATTTTTTTTTCTCCAGAGATAGATAACGCTTTGGTTTATTTTGATCAATACAAATCCAGCCATAGAGCAGACATTTAACTTGTGCTTAATGGCAGTAACTTACCCCAGGTCGTTTCCATTGCACACCTCTGGTTTTGGAAGATCTCGGTCCGAGCTCATTGAATCCCAAGGACGCAGGTTCGGCTGGAAAAGTGGCATCCGTGAAAAGTGAACCTCTACTCAGACACTCGCTCCTGAGAGACTCGAAGTCTTGGTTTAGGTACTTCGACGCATTGGCATTAGTGCCAAATCCTGCGGCCAAAGCCCTCTTCTTGGCCAACGTTGATGCCACCCCAGCCATTATGCAAGTCCTTTTTCTTCTCCTCTGTCGGGTCGGGTGGCTGACTGCGTCGACACAGTGAAAAGAGGAAAAGAGTTGGGATGCGTTTCACTGGTGGAAAAGTCTAAATTCCTTCTACGCCCCTGGTTTTTCAGGCGTGGTCTGTCTGCCTCTTGACTGCAAGTCAGTGCGAGTTTTTTTCCCCTCAACAATATGTACATAAGATTTATGTTACCGGAACTGTTGCTTCTACACAACGTTTACTTGTTCAAAAGTATTTAGTGTGAATATGAACACTTTTTAGGCATATGCATCAAACAATCAACCACTCAATGAATCTGTTTGAGTATCATAACGGGGAGGATGAACATAAAGTCCGAGTCCACTCTCTAGTCTTAATAATCCATTTGAACCTGACGCATCAGTCGTGTCTCCATACAGGCAGACAGACAGACGCAGTTGAGAGGTTGGTGTCCGATAGACGGCCTTCTTCCCTACGACTTGTGAGAGCCAGTGTGACCTGTGTAGATTTAAAATACCTCTGTGTTGATCGGAGAAAAGATGGCCACATGTGCAAGGGTTGGTCTATTGATGTTGTCTTATGATGACGATAATTCTCCATAAAATGAAGTGCTGTGCTGCTGCACCGGTCTGCCTGTTGTGTGTTGGGGAGCATCAACGGGGGGGTTTGTATGTGTGAGTTGAGTACGTTCATATAAATGGTTGAAGGTGATTCCGGTCTTCAGTCTGATTTGTCGTAAAGATGCAGTAATGAAACAACACTGCCCCTTTAGTCCAACTCCTCTCTCTTGCACACGATCACAGAAGGCAGGACATAACATACCAATGATCGCGTCTATATCAGTACAGTGCGATTGTAATGTAACGTACAGTATGAAATGTAGAGGCTATAAGCACAGACAATAACAAGACATGTTCATATAGGCTCAGGTTAGCCAGACGTTACAGACACAAGAGTTTTATAACCCGTCTTTGGAAGTGACGTGCACTTGTAAAATAGCGTCAAAATAAGCTCAACAAACAAAAACACACGACACGACTAATAGAAACAATGTCCATCAATGAAAAGTTGTGCTGCACTTTACAGTCCAACTCCCCTGTAAAGTAACAATGAACAACGAGAGGGGACATGAGTAGCCATGCTACCCCAATGACAACATGTACAGTAGACAGTACTATAGCCAGCTAGCAGGTAAAGCATAAATTAACAGATATAAAGTTCATAAATGCATTAAAATACATGAATATCCCAATATGCTGTTAGAATACGATACAATGTCAGCGGCCATATAAACTCATTATCTGTGTTTTTAAATATTAGATTGATGATGATTTTGTCTGTACCTACCTCACCTACCTCTTACAGTACAGGGAAGCTGTATGGGGGGGGGGTGATGTTTATGAGGGAATGTTTAGGATGTTTCCAACCTGTTGCAGTAACCATATCTACCAACAGGGGTCATTTACAAACTGCAGACCTGGATGGACTCAACTAGGTAACGCCATGGAATTCAGACAGAGATTACAGGGTGTATAGAGGACTGTAGAATAGAGATTACAGGGTGTGTAGAGGACTGTAGAATAGAGATTACAGGGTGTGTAGAGGACTGTAGAATAGAGATTACAGGGTGTGTAGAGGACTGTAGAACAGAGATTACAGGGTGTGTCTGAGGACTGTAGAATAGAGATTACAGGGTGTGTAGAGGACTGTAGAATAGAGATTACAGGGTGTGTAGAGGACTGTAGACACTCATACTGATGATTCATGTGTGCTTCTCTTTCAATGGACCTTATTCATGCGGTGGCCATGACTGTTTGGAAACAATAAACACGGGATAGGAAATCCCAGAGGGTAAATACCATACGTAGCCACCCTCTAAAGCCACTCCCAACAGAATGTATGATGAAGAAATCCACGAGACCACTAAAAGAGGGGTGGAAGAGAGATATCAAGGGAGAGGCTCTGAGTGTGAACAGAGAGGCGTGTTTCCTCATTCGAGGCTTCCTATTCGTCGAAGTCCCTTCATGACTGTTTACAGTATTTGAGTCACCAGCAATATAATAGGAGGCCTCTGATGGTGTAGAGTAGCATGTTGTAAGTGTAGTATGTCGATAAACATCACAGGGTGGGGCTGGCGAGGAAGCCTGCGTTTTCCCTGCAGGATATAGGCTCGCCTGCTGGTTGAGATGTATCCTGTACAGGGGATGGCCTACCAGGTTTGTCACTTCTAGGACAGAGTTACACCTAACCTCTCTAGGGGATGTGTCACACCCTGACCATAGTTTGCTTTGTATGTTTCTATGTTTGTTTGGTCAGGGTGTGATCTGAGTGGGCATTCTATGTTGTATGTCTAGTTTGTCTGTTTCTGTGTTTGGGCCTGATATGGTTCTCAATCAGAGGCAGGTGTTAGTCATTGTCTCTGATTGGGAACCATATTTAGGTAGCCTGTTTTGTGTTGGGTTTTGTGGGTGATTGTTCCTGTCTTTGTGTTTGTTACACCAGATAGGGCTGTTTTCGGTTTTTCACGGTTCTTGTTTTTGTATATTGTTCTATTTTCATCTTCATTAAAGATGTATCTCAATAACCACGCTGCGTTTTGGTCCGCCTCTCCTTCAACAGAAGAAAGCCGTGACAGAATCACCCACCAACCAAGGACCGAGCGGCGTGGTAAACAGCAGCAGCAGCAACAACCGCGGCCAGCATCACAGGACTCCTGGACATGGGAGGACATATTGAACGGAGAGGGACCCTGGGCACAGGCTGGGGAATATCGCCGCCCCAAAGCAGAGCTGGAGGCAGCGAAAGCTGAGCGGCGGCGATATGAGGAGGCAGCGCGACAGGTACGCGAGGCAGCGAGGTGTGAGGCTAAGCCAGGTAGCAGACCTGAGCTCACTCCTCGCGCTTATTATAAGAAGCGCGTTACTGGTCAGGCGCCGTGTTATGCGGTTAAGCGCACGGTGTCGCCAGTACGTGCCCATAGCCCGGTGCGCTATAGGGCAGCGAAAGTGCCATGCGAGTGTGGGCATCGAGCCAGGGCGTATGGTGCCTGCTCAGCGTGTCTGGTCGCCGGTATGCAGTTTTGGTCCAGGGTATCCTGCGCCGACTCTGTGTACTGTGTCTCCGGGGCGCTGGGAGGGTGCAGTGCGTCCTATGCTTGCGCTCCGCTCGTGCTGGGTAAATGTGGGAGTGGAGCCTAAGGGAGAGGTGCGGGTAGTAGGCACTAGATCTCCCATGCTTACCCACAGCCCGGTTCAACCTGTGCCTGCACTCTGGAGGGTCCGGGCTAGAGTAGTGATCCAGCCTGGGGGAGTGGTGCCAAGGCTGCGCACCAGAGCTCCAGTGCTCCCCCACAGCCCGGTCCTTCAGGTGCCTCCTAACACTAAGCCTCCTGGAGGTCTCCCCAGCCTGGTGGGTCCTGTGGCAGACCCACGCACCAGGCTGTCTCTCTGTCTCCTCCCTACAGGTGTTCCCGCCTGTCCGGTGCTGCCGGAGCCTCCCGCCTGTCCGGCGCTGCCGGAGCCCCCCCCAGCCCAGAGGCGCCAGAGCCCCCAGCCCAGAGGCGCCAGAGCCCCCAGCCCAGAGGCGCCGGAGCCCCCAGCCCAGAGGCGCCGGAGCCCCCCAGCCCAGAAGCGCCTGAGTAGTTCGAGCTGCCCCTCGGTCCCGAGCTGCCCCTCTGTCCAGTGGGGTCATTTAGAAGGGTCGCCGTGGTTGGGAAGCCACGGAGGCAGACAATGAGGCGGACTAAGACAATGGTGAAGTGGGGTCCACGTCCCGCGCCAGAGCCGCCACCGCGGACAGACGCCCACCCAGACCCTCCCCTATAGGTTAAGGTTTTGCGGCTGGAGTCCTCACCTTTGGGGGGTGCTGTCACGTTCTGACCTTTATTTTGTATTTATTTAGTATGGTCAGGGCGTGAGTTGGGGTGGGCAGTCTGTTTGTTTTTCTATGATTTGGGGATTTGTATGTTTCTCAATCAGAGGCAGGTGTCATTAGTTGTCTCTGATTGAGAATCATACTTAGGTAGCCTGGGTTGCACTGTTTGTTTGTGGGTGATTGTCTATGTTAGTTACTTGTGTCACCACAGTCCTATGATAGCTTCACGGTCTTTAGTTGTTTATTGTTTTCGTATTCAGTGTTCAGTTCTTTCTTTAATTAAATACTCATCATGAACACAAACCGCATTTTGGTCCTCTGATCCTTCTCGCCTCTCCTCTTCAGATGAAGAGGAGGACGACCGTGACAGGATGGTCCTACCAGGTCTGGACAGAGTTACACCTAACCCCTTTAGGGGATGGTCCTACCAGGTCTGGACAGAGTTACACCTAACCCCTTTAGGGGATGGTCCTACCAGGTCTGGACAGAGTTACACCTAACCCCTTTAGGGGATGGTCCTACCAGGTCTGGACAGAGTTACACCTAACCCCTTTAGGGGATGGTCCTACCAGGTCTGGATGGAGTTGTACCTAATTCTAAAGTCGATGTCTACTCCCCCGTGTAAATCAAATTAGCATAGTATAAATCCCCATAAAAATCTGCCCGTGTTTTTGTTGTTGCATTGGATGAATCCATCGCATCCACCTGTGTCGCTCTCCCGTCTCTGCGGTGAAAGGTGACAGAGTTCAGAGCGGTGCTGGTCAGACCATAACATTTCCTGAGAATCGGTCTTCTAACAAAATTGTCTGTAGCGCCTGAACAGGTTGGCCTACAAACTATTATACCACACTCTGATACGATGAGACTCTTACGAACAAGATGGTGTTCTTAGTTTTGGTCTACGACCTTCACAGGAGCCTTGGGACTCGTCTGAAGTGGGTGCAGCAGATCTGCCAACTTCTGTCTGTAGAGACAAACTGTTTGGTCTACACACTAATAGGACCGCTCTGTGTAAAGGTCAGACTCTTGTTTTTGCTCTAGGATGAATGGAAGTATATATTGACACTGTTAAATGACAAAAATATGGGGTTCAAAACATGTCAAAAAAACAAACAACTGATTTTGTTCTTATCAAACCAAATCTTATTGGTCACAGACACGTGTTAAGCAGATGTTATTGCGGGTGTAGCGAAATGCTAGTGTTTCTAGCTCCAACAGTAGTATCTAACTAAATGCTTGTGTTCCTAGCTCCAACAGTAGTATCTAACTAAATGCTTGTGTTTCTAGCTCCAACAGTAGTATCTAACTAAATGCTTGTGTTTCTAGCTCCAACAGTGCAGTAGTATCTAACTAAATGCTTGTGTTTCTAGCTCCAACAGTGCAGCAATATCTAACAATGCACAACAATACACACAGATCTAAAAATATATAAATATTAAGATGAGCAATGTCAGTGGCATTGAGTAAATACAGTAGAATACAGTAGTAAATACAGTAGAATACAGTACACACATACAGTATGAGATGAGTAAATACAGTAGAATACAGTAGTAAATACAGTAGAATACAGTACATACATACAGTATGAGATGAGTAAATACAGTAGATATACAGTATGAGATGAGTAAATACAGTACATACAGTAGAATACAGTAGTAAATACAGTAGAATACAGTACACACATACAGTATGAGATGAGTAAATACAGTAGAATACAGTAGTAAATACAGTAGAATACAGTACATACATACAGTATGAGATGAGTAAATACAGTAGATATACAGTATGAGATGAGTAAATACAGTACATACAGTAGAATACAGTACATACAGTATGAGATGAGTAAATACAGTAGAATACAGTACATACAGTATGAGATGAGTAAATACAGTAGAATACAGTATGAGATGAGTAAATACAGTTGAATACAGTACATACAGTATGAGATGAGTAAATACAGTAGAATACAGTACATACAGTATGAGATGAGTAAAGCAGTATATAAACATTATTAAAGTGACCAGTGATTCCATGTCTATGTACATAGGACAGGAGGGTTGAGTAACCGGGTGGTAGCCGGCTAGTGATGGATATTTAACAGTCTGATGGCCTTGAGATAGAAGCTGTTTTTCAGTCTCTCTGTCCCAGCTTTGATGCACCTGTACTGACCTCGCCTTCTGGATGGTAGCGGGGTGAACAGGCAGTGGCTCGGGTGGTTGTTGTCCTTGATGATCTTTTTGGCCTTCCTGTGACATCGGGTGGTGTAGGTGTCCTGGAGGGCAGATAGTTTTCCCCTGGTGATGCGTTGGACAGACCACACCACCCTCTGGAGAGCCCTGTGGCTGCAGGCGGTGATACAGCTTGACAGCTCTCTGTAAAAGTTAGTTCACAGGAAGGCCATAAAGATCAAGAATCTCTGAGGACAGGTGGAATGGACTGGGCCCTGGAGCAATGGGTGAAGAGACAGGCTATTAGGGATCTCTGAGGACAGGTGGACTGGGCCCTGGAGCAATGGGTGAAGAGACAGGCTATTAGGGATCTCTGAGGACAGGTGGAGTGGACTGGGCCCTGGAGCGATGGGTGAAGAGACAGGCTATTAGGGATCTCTGAGGACAGGTGGAGTGGACTGGGCCCTGGAGCGATGGGTGAAGAGACAGGCTATTAGGGATCTCTGAGGACAGGTGGTCTGGGCCCTGGAGCAATGGGTGAAGAGACAGGCTATTAGGGATCTCTGAGGACAGGTTGTCTGGGCCCTGGAGCAATGGGTGAAGAGACAGGCTATTAGGGATCTCTGAGGACAGGTAGAGTGGACTGGGCCCTGGAGCGATGGGTGATTTGATGACACGTTGTGTTAGCTAATCCAAGTTTATCATTTTAAAAGGCTAATTGATCATTAGAAAACCCCTTTTTAATTGTTAGCACAGCTGAAAACTGAGTTCCTCTGTCCAGTGTGTGTTCATTTACAACATTAACAATGTCTACACTGTATTTCTGATCAATTTCATGTTATTTTAATGGACCAAAAATGTGCTTTTCTTTCAAAAACAAGGACATTTTGAAGTTACCCCAAACTTTTGAACTTTTATTCAAAGCCACCTCCAGTCATGCGTGTGTACATGTTTAAGTATGGGTAGTCTTGGAAATCTAACCCACAATGCTGGCATTGCAAACATAATGCTCTGCTAACGGAGCTGCGGAGGACAACCGCTGTGCTAACGGAGCTACGGAGGACAACCGCTGTGCTAACGGAGCTACGGAGGACCACCGCTGTGCTAACGGAGTTACGGAGGACCACCGCTGTGCTAACGGAGCTACGGAGGACCACCGCTGTGCTAACGGAGCTACGGAGGACCACCGCTGTGCTAACGGAGCTACGGAGGACCACCGCTGTGCTAACGGAGCTACGGAGGACCACCGCTGTGCTAACGGAGCTACGGAGGACCACAGCTGTGTTAACGGAGCTACGGAGGACCACAGCTGTGCTAACGGAGCTACGGAGGACCACCGCTGTGCTAACGGAGCTACGGAGGACCACCGCTGTGCTAACGGAGCTGCGGAGGACCACCGCTGTGCTAACGGAGCTACGGAGGACCACCGCTGTGCTAACGGAGCTGCGGAGGACCACCGCTGTGCTAACGGAGCTGCGGAGGACCACCGCTGTGCTAACGGAGATGGGGAGGACCACCGCTGTGCTAACGGAGCTACGGAAGACCACCGCTGTGCTAACGGAGCTGCGGAGGACCACCGCTGTGCTAACGGAGCTACGGAGGACCACCGCTGTGCTAACGGAGCTGCGGAGGACCACCGCTGTGCTAACGGAGCTGCGGAGGACCACCGCTGTGCTAACGGCGCTGCGGAGGACCACCGCTGTGCTAACTGCTCATAGTGTGGAACTGAGAAAAATTGCTTTTATTTACCTTGGTTTCACAGTAACTTTATACAGTTACTGCTAACATGACCCCCATTGTCTCCTGAACACAATACAACAGAGGCAGGATACTTGTCCACGTGATTAAGCATGTATTTAAAAAAATGACAACTAATTTTTGACAAAATGAGCAGTTACTTACTTTTTGCTTGGTAGTGCAGTATGGCTCTGCTCTGTGTCCAGACTGCAGCTTCTTGTTTGTATTGCTGCAAAACATTTTTAACCTTTTATTTAACTAGGTAATTTAGTTAAGAACAAATTCTTATTTATAATGATGGCCTACCAGGGAACAGTGGGTTAACTGCCTTGTTCAGGGGCAGATCAACAGATTTTTACCTGGTCAGCTCGGGGATTTGATCTTGCAACCTTTCGGTTACTAGTCCAACGCTCTCACCACTAGGATACCTGCTGGGTACTAGTCCAACGCTCTAACCACTAGACTACCTGCTGGTTACTAGTCCAACGCTCTAATCACTAGACTACCTGCTGGTTACTAGTCCAATGCTCTAACCACTAGTCTACCTGCTGGTTACTAGTCCAACGCTCTAACCACTAGTCTACCTGCTGGTTACTAGTCCAACGCTCTAACCACTAGGTTACCTGCTGGTTACTAGTCCAACGCTCTAACCACTAGGCTACCTACCTGCTGGTTACTAGTCCAACGCTCTAACCACTAGGCTACCTGCCCCCTCTAACCACTAGGTTACCTGCTGGTTACTAGTCCAACGCTCTAACCACTAGGATACCTGCTGGTTACTAGTCCAACGCTCTAACCACTAGACTACCTACCTGCTGGTTACTAGTCCAACGCTCTAACCACTAGACTACCTGCTGGTTACTGGCCCAATGCTCTAACCACTAGGCTACCTGCTGGTTACTGGCCCAATGCTCTCACCACTAGGCTACCTGCTGGTTACTAGTCCAACGCTCTAACCACTAGGCTACCTGCCCCCCCTCTAACCACTAGGTTACCTGCTGGTTACTAGTCCAACGCTCTAACCACTAGGTTACCTGCTGGTTACTAGTCCAACGCTCTAACCACTAGGTTACCTGCTGGTTACTGGTCCAACGCTCTAACCACTAGGCTACCTGCCCCCTCTAACCACTAGTCTACCTGCTGGTTACTAGTCCAATGCTCTAACCACTAGGCTACCTGCCCCCCCTCTAACCACTAGTCTACCTGCTGTTTACTAGTCCAACGCTCTAACCACTAGACTACCTGCTGGTTACTAGTCCAACGCTCTAACCACTAGACTACCTGCTGGTTACTAGTCCAACGCTCTAACCACTAGACTACCTGCTGGTTACTAGTCCAACGCTCTAACCACGGGTCTACCTGCTGGTTACGAGTCCAACGCTCTAACCACTAGGTTACCTGCTGGTTACTAGTCCAACGCTCTAACCCCTAGACTACCTGCTGGTTACTAGTCCAACGCTCTAACCACTAGACTACCTGCTGGTTACTAGTCCAACGCTCTAACCACTAGACTACCTGCTGGTTACTAGTCCAACGCTCTAACCACTAGGTTACCTGCTGGTTACTAGTCCAACGCTCTAACCACTAGGTTACCTGCTGGTTACTAGTCCAACGCTCTAACCACTAGGTTACCTGCTGGTTACTAGTCCAACGCTCTAACCACTAGGTTACCTGCTGGTTACTAGTCCAACGCTCAAACCACTAGGTTACCTGCTGGTTACTAGTCCAACGCTCAAACCACTAGGTTACCTGCTGGTTACTAGTCCAACGCTCTAATCACTAGACTACCTGCTGGTTACTAGTCCAACGCTCTAACCACTAGACTACCTGCTGGTTACTAGTCCAACGCTCTAACCACTAGTCTACCTGCTGGTTACTAGTCCAACGCTCTAACCACTAGGCTACCTGCTGGTTACTAGTCCAACGCTCTAACCACTAGGCTACCTACCTGCTGGTTACTAGTCCAACGCTCTAACCACTAGGTTACCTGCTGGTTACTAGTCCAACGCTCTAACCACTAGACTACCTGCTGGTTACTAGTCCAACGCTCTAACCACTAGACTACCTGCTGGTTACTAGTCCAACGCTCTAACCACTAGGTTACCTGCTGGTTACTAGTCCAACGCTCTAACCCCTAGACTACCTGCTGGTTACTAGTCCAACGCTCTAACCACTAGACTACCTGCTGGTTACTAGTCCAACACTCTAACCACTAGACTACCTGCTGGTTACTAGTCCAACGCTCTAACCACTAGACTACCTGCTGGTTACTAGTCCAACGCTCTAACCACTAGGTTACCTGCTGGTTACTAGTCCAACGCTCTAACCACTAGGTTACCTGCTGGTTACTAGTCCAACGCTCTAACCACTAGGTTACCTGCTGGTTACTAGTCCAACGCTCTAACCACTAGGTTACCTGCTGGTTACTAGTCCAACGCTCAAACCACTAGGTTACCTGCTGGTTACTAGTCCAACGCTCGAACCACTAGGTTACCTGCTGGTTACTAGTCCAACGCTCTAATCACTAGACTACCTGCTGGTTACTAGTCCAATGCTCTAACCACTAGGCTACCTGCTGGTTACTAGTCCAACGCTCTAACCACTAGTCTACCTGCTGGTTACTAGTCCAACGCTCTAATCACTAGACTACCTGCTGGTTACTAGTCCAACACTCTAACCACTAGACTACCTGCTGGTTACTAGTCCAACGCTCTAACCACTAGACTACCTGCTGGTTACTAGTCCAACACTCTAACCACTAGACTACCTGCTGGTTACTAGTCCAACGCTCTAACCACTAGACTACCTGCTGGTTACTAGTCCAATGCTCTAACCACTAGGTTACCTGCTGGTTACTAGTCCAACGCTCTAACCACTAGGTTACCTGCTGGTTACTAGTCCAACGCTCTAACCACTAGGTTACCTGCTGGTTACTAGTCCAACGCTCTAACCACTAGGTTACCTGCTGGTTACTAGTCCAACGCTCTAACCACTAGGTTACCTGCTGGTTACTAGTCCAACGCTCAAACCACTAGGTTACCTGCTGGTTACTAGTCCAACGCTCGAACCACTAGGTTACCTGCTGGTTACTAGTCCAACGCTCTAATCACTAGACTACCTGCTGGTTACTAGTCCAATGCTCTAACCACTAGTCTACCTGCTGGTTACTAGTCCAACGCTCTAACCACTAGTCTACCTGCTGGTTACTAGTCCAACGCTCTAATCACTAGACTACCTGCTGGTTACTAGCCCAACACTCTAACCACTAGGCTACCTGCTGGTTACTAGTCCAACGCTCTAACCACTAGGCTACCTACCTGCTGGTTACTAGTCCAACGCTCTAACCACTAGACTACCTGCTGGTTACTAGTCCAACGCTCTAACCACTAGGTTACCTGCTGGTTACTAGTCCAACGCTCTAACCACTAGACTACCTACCTGCTGGTTACTAGTCCAACGCTCTAACCACTAGACTACCTGCTGGTTACTAGTCCAACGCTCTAACCACTAGGTTACCTGCTGGTTACTAGTCCAACGCTCTAACCACTAGGCTACCTACCTGCTGGTTACTAGTCCAACGCTCTAACCACTAGGCTACCTGCCCCCCCTCTAACCACTAGTCTACCTGCTGGTTACTAGTCCAACGCTCTAACCACTAGGTTACCTGCTGGTTACTAGTCCAACGCTCTAACCACTAGGTTACCTGCTGGTTACTAGTCCAACGCTCTAACCACTAGGTTACCTGCTGGTTACTGGTCCAACGCTCTAACCACTAGGCTACCTGCCCCCCCCTCTAACCACTAGTCTACCTGCTGGTTACTAGTCCAATGCTCTAACCACTAGGCTACCTGCCCCCCTCTAACCACTAGTCTACCTGCTGTTTACTAGTCCAACGCTCTAACCACTAGACTACCTGCTGGTTACTAGTCCAACGCTCTAACCACTAGACTACCTGCTGGTTACTAGTCCAACGCTCTAACCACTAGGTTACCTGCTGGTTACTAGTCCAACGCTCTAACCACTAGGTTACCTGTTGGTTACTAGTCCAACGCTCTAACCACTAGGTTACCTGCTGGTTACTAGTCCAACGCTCTAACCACTAGGTTACCTGCTGGTTACTAGTCCAACGCTCAAACCACTAGGTTACCTGCTGGTTACTAGTCCAACGCTCAAACCACTAGGTTACCTGCTGGTTACTAGTCCAACGCTCTAATCACTAGACTACCTGCTGGTTACTAGTCCAATGCTCTAACCACTAGTCTACCTGCTGGTTACTAGTCCAACGCTCTAACCACTAGTCTACCTGCTGGTTACTAGTCCAACGCTCTAATCACTAGACTACCTGCTGGTTACTAGCCCAACACTCTAACCACTAGGCTACCTGCTGGTTACTAGTCCAACGCTCTAACCACTAGGCTACCTACCTGCTGGTTACTAGTCCAACGCTCTAACCACTAGGTTACCTGCTGGTTACTAGTCCAACGCTCTAACCACTAGGTTACCTGCTGGTTACGAGTCCAACGCTCTAACCACTAGGTTACCTGCTGGTTACGAGTCCAACGCTCTAACCACTAGACTACCTGCTGGTTACTAGTCCAACGCTCTAACCACTAGGTTACCTGCTGGTTACTAGTCCAACGCTCTAACCACTAGACTACCTACCTGCTGGTTACTAGTCCAACGCTCTAACCACTAGACTACCTGCTGGTTACTAGTCCAACGCTCTAACCACTAGGTTACCTGCTGGTTACTAGTCCAACGCTCTAACCACTAGGCTACCTACCTGCTGGTTACTAGTCCAACGCTCTAACCACTAGGCTACCTGCCCCCTGTAACCACTAGTCTACCTGATGGTTACTAGTCCAACGCTCTAACCACTAGGTTACCTGCTGGTTACTAGTCCAACGCTCTAACCACTAGGTTACCTGCTGGTTACTAGTCCAACGCTCTAACCACTAGGTTACCTGCTGGTTACTGGTCCAACGCTCTAACCACTAGGCTACCTGCCCCCCTCTAACCACTAGTCTACCTGCTGGTTACTAGTCCAACGCTCTAACCACTAGGCTACCTGCCCCCCCTCTAACCACTAGTCTACCTGCTGTTTACTAGTCCAACGCTCTAACCACTAGACTACCTGCTGGTTACTAGTCCAACGCTCTAACCACTAGACTACCTGCTGGTTACTAGTCCAACGCTCTAACCACTAGACTACCTGCTGGTTACTAGTCCAACGCTCTAACCACGAGTCTACCTGCTGGTTACGAGTCCAACGCTCTAACCACTAGGTTACCTGCTGGTTACTAGTCCAACGCTCTAACCCCTAGACTACCTGCTGGTTACTAGTCCAACGCTCTAACCACTAGACTACCTGCTGGTTACTAGTCCAACACTCTAACCACTAGACTACCTGCTGGTTACTAGTCCAACGCTCTAACCACTAGACTACCTGCTGGTTACTAGTCCAACGCTCTAACCACTAGGTTACCTGCTGGTTACTAGTCCAACGCTCTAACCACTAGGTTACCTGCTGGTTACTAGTCCAACGCTCTAACCACTAGGTTACCTGCTGGTTACTAGTCCAACGCTCTAACCACTAGGTTACCTGCTGGTTACTAGTCCAACGCTCGAACCACTAGGTTACCTGCTGGTTACTAGTCCAACGCTCGAACCACTAGGTTACCTGCTGGTTACTAGTCCAACGCTCTAACCACTAGGCTACCTGCTGGTTACTAGTCCAACGCTCGAACCACTAGGCTACCTGCTGGTTACTAGTCCAACGCTCTAACCACTAGTCTACCTGCTGGTTACTAGTCCAACGCTCTAACCACTAGGCTACCTGCTGGTTACTAGTCCAACGCTCTAACCACTAGGCTACCTGCTGGTTACTAGTCCAACGCTCTAACCACTAGGCTACCTGCTGGTTACTAGTCCAACGCTCTAACCACTAGGCTACCTGCTGGTTACTAGTCCAACGCTCTAACCACTAGGTTACCTGCTGGTTACTAGTCCAACGCTCTAACCACTAGACTACCTGCTGGTTACTAGTCCAACGCTCTAACCACTAGGTTACCTGCTGGTTACTAGTCCAACGCTCTAACCACTAGACTACCTGCTGGTTACTAGTCCAACGCTCTAACCACTAGGCTACCTGCTGGTTACTAGTCCAACGCTCTAACCACTAGGCTACCTTCCTCCCTTAATCCCCTTGCTAGCGTTGTTGTAATGCTGTAGGGTTATTGTAAAGATGACTCAAGTCTGTGCCATTGACTAGTCTAGTTCGGCTAGTTCTGCTATCTTCGGTTGTATTGCGCCATAATAATGAGGGCTTTGTCTCTCTGGTGTGCATGGTATGGTTCAGAGCCAGCAAAGAGAGGGTGTTGCTGAACTTTTGAAGACTGACTCAGCCCATTGACATTTAAAAGTACAACTGACAGCGTTTTTAACTACTTCGCAGATATGAAACAGACAATCGTATCTGTCAAAAATATAAATTTTACTGGTTTATGGTACAAAAACAACTTTGTAAGAGGTTTTAAAAATAAGTTCTATTTGACCATACATTTCATAATGTAGAGTAAATCATGGTTGGCAGAATAGATAGATGCAGGTCAATGCGCACAATTAGCCCAGTGTCGTCCGGGTTAGGGGAGGGGAGGGGAGGGTTTGGCCAGTGTAGGCCGTCATTGTAAATTAAGAATTTGTTCTTAACTGACTTGCCTAGTTAAATAAAGGTTTTTTAAAAATCCACGCTTGGCATGCATATCTCTTAGTAGTTGATCGATGCTAAATACATTTGATTTAAGGTGGTTGGGCAGGCAGTTCCCATTCAGTTGTCAAAACGTGGGTTGGGAGCATGCTTTGGCAGTCAGGTTGCATAAGGACGAGCAGGATTCTATTCCCCATTTTAAAAAAAATGTTTTTATCAGTGTAATTTTTTACGGGCCAAATACAAGCTGAGGAATTGAGGGTTGATCTACTCTTGCCTTGTTAGATTTTAGCTCATCTCACTCTGGCTAACATGAGTTGTCTGTCACACACACACACACTAACAGGCTAGCTAGCATGCCCGGTCTGTAACACACCAACAGGCTAGCTAGCATGCCCGGTCTGTCACACACCAACAGGCTAGCTAGCATGCCCGGTCTGTAACACACCAACAGGCTAGCTAGCATGCCCGGTCTGTAACACACCAACAGGCTAGCTAGCATGCCCGGTCTAAACTATTTGTTCTCCTTTTCTCCACAGGTGCCAAAGGAGGTATGTGTGAAAGGGGCGGGTCTCTTTGTGATCGGTAACCATGGAAATGGGATATGACAGGGGCAACTGGTTCTGCTCCATCAGCATTTAAAGCTTATTATGGGATAGGTAGTCATTAATCCTGCATTAACTTTTCAACAAATTAAAACACAAACATTTGACTTACTTAAATACTTATTTATTTCACAAGGCTGGCCCAGGGATATATCACTAAGTCTGAATGAACTGCAGATTCCAGAACAGTATATAGTGTGCGCACTGTTACAAGACAGAATCACTGTCATGTGTTGTACAGGAGGTCTGAGATGAGACGGACTTAGAATCACTGTCATGTGTTGTACAGGAGGTCTGAGAGTTGTACAGGAGGTCTACTTTTTCTTTGTCCATTTTAAAATAACATCAAATTGGTCAGAAATACAGTGTAGACATTGTTAATGTGTAAATGACTATTGTAGCTGGAAATGGCTTATTTTTAATGGAATATCTACATAGACATACAGAGGCCCATTATCAGCAACCATCACTCCTGTGTTCCAATGACAAGTTGTGTTAGCTAATCCAAGTTTATAATTTTAAAAGGCTAATTGATCATTAGAAAACCATTTTGCAATTATGTTAGCACAGCTGAAAACTGTTCTGATTTAAAGAAGCAATACAAAAAAAGAAGCAATCTTTCTTTCAGAAACTTGTCAGTCTATTCTTGTTCTGGCCTTCTAGGCAGAGTTCCTCTGTCCAGTGTCTGTGTTCTTTTGCCCATCTTAATCTTTTATTTTTATTGGCCAGGCTGAGGATATGGCTTTTTCTTTGCAAATCTGCCTGGAAGGCCAGCATCCCGGAGTCTCTTCTTCACTGTTGATGTTGAGACTGGTGTTTTGCGGGTACTATTTAATGAAGCTACCAGTTGAGGACTTGTGAGGCGTCTGTTTCTCAAACTAGACACTCTAATGTACTTGTCCTCTTCCTCAGTTGTGCACCGGGGCCTCCCACTCCTCTTTCTATTCTGGTTAGGGCCAGTTTGCGCTGTTCTGTGAAGGGAGTAGTACTCAGCATTGTACAAGATCTTCAGTTTCTTGGTAATTTCTCACATGGAATAGCCTTCATTCTTTAATCAGCACAATAGTTTCAGCTGTGCTAACATAATTGCAAAAGGGTTTTCTAATGATCAATTAGCCTTTTAAAATGATAAACTTGGATTAGCTAACACAACGTGCCATTGGAACACAGGAGTGATGGTTGCTGATAATGGGCCTCTGTATGTCTATGTAGATATTCCATTAAAAATAAGCCATTTCCAGCTACAATAGTCATTTACAACATTAACAATGTCTACACTGTATTTCTGATCAATTTGATGGTATTTTAATGGACCAAAAATGAGCTTTTCTTGAATAAAAAAGGATATTTCTAAGTGACCCCAAACTTTTGAACGGTAGAATGTGTAAATAAATAAAACATGCATTTTGTTCCAGTACTGGTCAGAGACAGGTCCACCTGAACAAGAACTTCTTCCTGCGTAACGCGTCAGCAGCTCGCTCCGAGACCTTTATCAACCTGAGGGAGGTGTGCGACCGCTTTTGTCTTCCCCCCGGAGAATACCTCATCATCCCGTCCACCTTCCAACCTAACAACAATGGAGACTTCTGTGTCAGGGTGTTCTCTGAGAAACAGGCTGAGTTCCAGTAGGTTCTCTTCTATTCTACTCCTGTTCTATTCCATTTTATTCTACTGTGTTCTATTTTACTCTGTTCTTTCTGTTCTCTTCTACTCTGTTCTCTTCTACTCTGTTCTCTTCTACTCTGTTCTCTTCTACTCTGTTCTCTTCTACTCTGTTCTCTTCTACTCTGTTCTCTTCTACTCTGTTCTCTTCTACTCTGTTCTCTTCTACTCTGTTCTCTTCTACTCTGTTCTCTTCTACTCTGTTCTCTTCTACTCTGTTCTCTTCTACTCTGTTCTCTTCTACTCTGTTCTCTTCTACTCTGTTCTATTCTACTCTGTTCTATTCTTGTCACGTTTTATCAAGGTGGGTGGAATCAGGCGCAGAGAGCAGGTTTCAGTGATTCAACAGTTTATTCTCCAGCGCACAAAAACACGGTCAACCCAACACACAGGGTGAATAATCCAGCACAGGATCAAAATAGACCGGAGAATAAAACACCAAATGACACGAATACAAAAACAATCCCGCACAAAACAAGGGCGGGACAACCTACTACATATAAGGACGTTAATTAAACTAAAATACACACAGGTGAAACTAATAAGACAAAACCAACAGACAAACGAAAAAGGGATCGGTAGTGGCTAGTAGGACGGTGACGACGACCGTGAGCACCGCCCGAACAGGCAGGAGAGCCAACTTCGGCGGAAGTTGTGACAATTCTACTCTGTTCTATTCTACTCTGTTCTATTCTACTCTGTTCTATTCTACTGTTCTATTCTACTGTTCTATTTTATTCTACTCTGTTCTATTCCATTTTATTCTACTCTGTTCTATTCTACTCTGTTCTATTCTACTCTGTTCTATTCTACTCTGTTCTATTCTACTCTGTTCTATTCCATTTTATTCTACTGTTCTTTCTGTTGATTCTGTTCTGTTCCATTTGATTCTATTTTATTCTACTCAGTTCTATTCTGTTTGGTTCTGTTCTATTCTGTTTTAACACTTCTCCTTTTATACCAGAGACCTTGATGATTCTGTGGAGTCTCACGTTGAGGAGGTAAAAATCATATTATGGGTTGTGGTTATTGGTATATTGATTATTGGTCATCTTTGGTAGTCTGGAATCAAACAGTAATGCAGATCTATGTTCCATAAGTACCACATATGTCCATGTCCCTTCTGCAGATCGTGGTGGAGAAGGATGACGTCGATGAAAGATTTAGGAATCTATTTGGACAGCTAGCTGGACACGTGAGTATTGTGTTATAGAAATATGTATATTTGTATATTTCTTACTGTTTTTATTGCGAGTGCTCAAAGGTTATACTTCCAATGTATTATTTACACATTAACTTACAGATTTTAATACAGACCAGACTTCAGTTCAACAACAATCACAAAGGCTTGTCTTGGCAATAGTTACCAACCTGGGTTCTGTATCTTCGTTTATCTGCCCACGTAGGACTGTGAGATCTCTGCATTTGAACTGCGGAGGATTCTGAACAAAGTTGTGACCAAGCGTAAGACATTATTCCTTTACTTTTGTATTGCAAACGGCACGTTATGCAGTCTCATCTGAACGTCGTAACATTCTTGGTTATCTTCACGAACCCTGGCTAACAGGGTGAATCAGCAATGCAAAAATTGGCTTATTAATTTACTAAATACCTAAATAATCACACAGAATTATGTGTGTGTGTGTGTGTGTGTATATACACAGGATAGATCACACATCGATTACTAATCATGTCATGAAAAGCCCCTACTGGACTAACCAGATATGGCGGCTGGTTACTCAAAGGAAGGGGGTTGGGTTTGAATGAAAGAGCGGAAGACTGAGGGATTCCAGCATGGTGATCGTCACCTCCACGTTGAAATGTGCCCTTTTTAAACATTAGGACAGCAGTCCTAACATTCATAAGTTTACTTATGAAAAAAATCTAACATTTAGAAGCTAAAATCACATTTTATCTTTTCACAAATAGTTTCATATTTAAACATTTAAATTGCACAACAATTCCATGTGAATCTGATAACTAGAATGTGTAGACCTTCCAAGATACAGTTTATGTCATCCTGTCATCTGTAATAATGTCTCAGACAACAACTGATCTGACATCATATTCTTTAAGTACCAACGGACACTTTCAGAAAGGGAATTATTGTTCCATTCCCCAACCTTTTGATGTTACCATACTCTCTCTATGTTAACAAAGGGCTTTCCAAGAGTCCATTCTGTAGAGTGGAGAGAGAAGGGGGAAAGGTATTTATGAGGGGGGGGTCATAAATCACCCAACAGGGCAACATCACAAGACTGCAGTGTTCATGTCTGTTGGAATACTTTTCATGCACTATGGTGTGGTGTCCTCTCCAGGTGATGACATCATTACCGATGGCTTCAGCTTGGTGACGTGTCGTAACATGGTCAACCTGTTGGACGTATCCTTTTTCACAACGAGATCTCGTTTGAGATGTGGTTCTGTTGTGATACCTGGCTTTTATCTACCTTGACTCCTGCCTCTCACAGAAAGATGGAAGTGGCATGCTGGGTCTGGTGGAGTTTAAGATCCTGTGGATTAAGATTGAGAAATATCTTGTGTTAAACTTCAAACAGATCACTTTAGTTTCTTCATATTGTAGAAAACAGATTCACAAATCTGAACTGCTCACCGGCAACTGCATGTGGTTGATGGACTGTCTTATGTGATGTTATCTCTCCCTCCTCCCTTTCCTGTCTCCCTTTCCTGTCTCCCTTTCCTGTTTCCCTTTCCTGTCTCGCTCAGGACTTGTACAGGGAGAAGGATGTGGATGATTCTGGTCAAATGAGCTCAGCTGAGATGCGTATCGCTGTGAACGATGCTGGTGAGATACGCTCTAACAGAGGTATAGTTACTACTGTTAAGACACTGGTCTCTCGGTCCTCCCTTCCTGTTCTCTCTGATCGTTCTGTTTTTCCTCCTGTAGGTTCTCTGAACAGCTCTCTCTCTCTCTCTCTCTCTACACCAGATCATTGTTGCCCGCTACAGTGAATCTGGCCTGACTGTGGACTTTGACAACTTTGTGGGCTGCCTGATTCGCCTAGAGACATTGTTCAGTGAGTTACCTCTACACACACACACACACACACACACACACACACACACACACACACACACACACACACACACACACACACACACACACACACACACACACACACACACACACACACACACACACACACACACACACACACACACACACACACAGTGGTCTGGATGGAGACTGTTTAATACGTTTCCTCTTTATACACAGAAACACACACTGTATATGACATCAGAGGTCTCTGAACTCTGAACTCTGCTTTCCAGATACCTTCAAAACTCTGGACAAGGATGAGTCTGGAGAGGTGGAGCTGACCATGCTGGAGGTAAGGATACAGGGTGTTCCATACGTCTGTAGTCTGTCTGTCTGACCATGCTGGAGGTAAGGAAGAATCTAGTCTGTCTGACCATGCTGGAGGTAAGGAAGAATCTAGTCTGTCTGACCATGCTGGAGGTAAGGAAGAATCTAGTCTGTCTGACCATGCTGGAGGTAAGGAAGAATCTAGCCTGTCTGACCATGCTGGAGGTAAGGGAGAATCTAGTCTGTCTGACCATGCTGGAGGTAAGGGAGGATCTAGTCTGTCTGTCTGACCACAAGGAAGAATCTAGTCTGTCTGTGTCTGACCATAAGGGAGAATCTAGTCTGTCTGTCTGACCATAAGGGAGAATCTAGTCTGTCTGTCTGACCATAAGGGAGGATCTAGTCTGTCTGTCTGACCATAAGGGAGAATCTAGTCTGTCTGTCTGACCATAAGGGAGAATCTAGTCTGTCTGACCATAAGGGAGAATCTAGTCTGTCTGACCATGCTGGAGGTAAGGAAGAATCTAGTCTGTCTGACCATGCTGGAGGTAATGAAGAATCTAGTCTGTCTGTCTGACCATAAGGGAGAATCTAGTCTGTCTGCGGAGCACCCTATTTCCTATGAACTAATTTTGACTGACGAGGGCGGAGACTGTGACGAGGGCGGAGACTGTGACGAGGGCGGAGACCAACACTGACTGGGGCGGAGACTGTTTTTGACAGTGGCGGAAGTCTCTGCTCTAGAAGGAGACCAACACTGACTGGTTTCTTCTCTTGTTTTTGTCCACAGTGGCTGAATGTGTCTCTGCTCTAGAAGGATTCTACATATTGAGGAGGGAGTCATTTAACAGACTCTCTGATCCAGAGTCACTACAGTAGGGAGTCATTTAACAGACTCTCTGATCCAGAGTCACTACAGAAGGGAGTCATTTAACAGACTCTCTGATTCAGAGTCACTACAGAAGGGAGTCATTTAACAGACTCTCTTATCCAGAGTCACTACAGAAGGGAGTCATTTAGCAGACTCTTATCCAGAGTCACTACAGAAGTGAGTCATTTAACAGACTCTCTGATCCAGAGTCACTACAGAAGTGAGTCATTTAACAGACTCTCTGATCCAGAGTCACGACAGTAGTGAGTGCGTACATTTTCATACTTTAAATTGGGAAATTCTCAAAGCTGCTAATGAGAACCTTGACGACCTTGTACCAGTGGCCGAGCTGGCAACACTAGCCCCATGGGGACGGGGTCACACTCAGACAATCAGAGAGGGGGCATACTATTGTGGCACAACATGGTGTGTGTGTGTGTGTCCCACAACAGTAGTGAGGGTGTGTAACATGTTAGGGGCAATATAGGATTGCTAAATATAGTTTGCTAAAATAATAGTTGCTTGCCATAATGTAATGTTGGTATTGGCGAAAAGTGTCAATCCTTTACATAAACTGCCTACATTACCACAAATATTAATTGATAATTATTTTCCATAAGATAAACAGGATTTTAAAAAATATATATTTTAATGGCTATACCAGAATAGAAATAGGAGTTGGAGGCCCCGGTGCACAACCCAGCAAGAGGACAAGTACATTAGAGTGTCTAGTTTGAGAAACAGACGCCTCACAAGTCCTCAACTGGCAGCTTCATTAAATAGTACCCACAAAACCCCAGTCTCAACGTCAACAGTGAAGAGGCGACTCCAGCATGCTGGCCTTCTAGGCGGAGTTCCTGTTCAGTGTCTGTGTTCTTTTGCCAATATTAATCTTTTATTTTCATTGACCAGTCTGAGATATGGCTTTTTCTTTGCAACTCTCTACCAACTGAGCCTGTTCTCTGTACTGTAGGTCTCTCTCTCCTGAGCCTGTTTTCTGTACTGTAGGTCTCTCTCCTGAGCCTGTTTTCTGTACTGTAGGTCTCTCTCCTGAGCCTGTTTTCTGTACTGTAGGTCTCTCTCCTGAGCCTGTTTTCTGTACTAGGTCTCTCTCTCCTGAGCCTGTTTTCTGTATGTAGGTCTCTCTCCTGAGCCTGTTTTCTGTACTGTAGGTCTCTCTCCTGAGCCTGTTCTCTGTACTGTAGGTCTCTCTCTCCTGAGCCTGTTCTCTGTACTGTAGGTCTCTCTCCTGAGCCTGTTCTCTGTACTGTAGGTCTCTCTGTACTGTAGGTCTCTCTCTGCTGAGCCTGTTCTCTCTTTTTATCCTTCCTCTGGGATCTGTTTTTGACTGGCCCTACGGCAGCGAAAGTGTCAAACGCACATTAGTTGGCAATTTCGGCATGTAAAAACAGGTGCTCTGGCATTTCCCACCCCTTATGCCAGGTTAGGCAGATGACCTGTCTAACAGCTTGCTTGCGCTGAGGTGGAAGGAGTAGCAATATTTGAGGTGTGTCCTTAAAGACAATTTAATGCCAGGTTAGGCAGATGACCTGTCTAACAGCTTGCTTGCGCTGAGGTGGAAGGAGTAGCAATATTTGAGGTGTGTCCTTAAAGACAATTTAATGTGGTGCAAATGGCATATTTACAACCAAGGAAAAACAGGTCTTAGCGGTAACCCTGTTGATAAATGGATTTTGAGAGTGGAAGAGCAAGATATCCAGCCGTGAAGCAGTGTCTCATGGGACAAGAGAGGTGGGATTTTGTTTGTTCCAGTAACCCTCGTATTTAGAAAGATCGAGTTTGGGAGCAGCAAAACCGTGAACAGACAGCCCTGTTTATCGATGTACATTATTTTAGCTCCCGTTTATTATTCTGCATAAAACCCTCTCCATATTGGAGTCCATTTTCCCATCATGAAACAAGAAATTAGATTATTTTTTCCCCATGTGTTTTATATAGTGTGGAAATATGAAGTTGGGAATAATACTTTGAAATGGTGAAAATTATGATACCCTTTTTTTGTGTGTAAGAGCTGTTTGAAAACACCGCTTGAAATATGTCTGCCTGTTTTGATGGGATGGAGTTCTGGCCTGGTGACACACATCTGTAAAAAAAAAGATGTCAGAAACCGTCTCAGGGAAGCTCATCTGCTCGTTGTCCTCACCAGGGTCTACAGTTAGTTCGTTGTCCTCACCAGGGTCTACAGTTAGTTCGTTGTCCTCACCAGGGTCTACAGTTAGTTCGTTGTCCTCACCAGGGTCTACAGTTAGTTCGTTGTCCTCACCAGGGTCTACAGTTAGTTCGTTGTCCTCACCAGGGTCTACAGTTAGTTCGTTGTCCTCACCAGGGTCTACAGTTAGTTCGTTGTCCTCACCAGGGTCTACAGTTAGTTCGTTGTCCTCACCAGGGTCTACAGTTAGTTCGTTGTCCTCACCAGGGTCTTGACCCTGACTGCAGTTCGGCAGCTCACCTTCTACCAGCATCCTGGAGAAGTGTGTTCTTCACAGATTAATCCTGGTTTCAACTGTACTGGGCAGATGGCAGACAGCATCAGTGGTGATTTATGCATGCAAATCATGGTGGGACTCCCCAAAAATCATGGTGGGACTCCCCAAAAATCATGGTGGGACTCAAATCATGGTGGGACTCCCCAAAAATCATGGTGGGACTCAAATCATGGTGGGACTCCCCAAAAATCATGGTGGGACTCCCCAAAAATCATGGTGGGACTCAAATCATGGTGGGACTCAAATCATGGTGGGACTCAAATCATGGTGGGACTCAAATCATGGTGGGACTCAAATCATGGTGGGACTCAAATCATGGTGGGACTCAAATCATGGTGGGACTCAAATCATGGTGGGACTCAAATCATGGTGGGACTCAAATCATGGTGGGACTCCCCAAAAATGTTTTAGATGCATGCCAGCAAAGCCACAACACTAAATAATACATTAATTGCACAATAATGGTGATAAACGGTACCTGCAAACTGTTAGGGCCGACATAAAGCTGTCCCAACAGCAGAGCTTTCTGTTCAGCACCATGGAGTGAATGCTTAGCCAGGTGTAGCAGTGGTATCAGCGGAGGCTTGTTTGGCAGCGAAACAGTTCATTCAGCCTCATTTACTGCCTTAAAAAAAACATGGCTGACATGCTTAAACGAATGTGGTTTCTACTGAGAATTGAGATGTGCAAACTATGGCATAAGGTGAGGACGAGCGGATAAGAGGTAATCCGTCATTTCGACTAAGACATTACTGAGTGAGCTGGGATGGATGTAATCAATATAACTTTGTTCCGCACTTTTAAAATGTACAGTGACAAAATTCAGAACATGGGCTGTTAGTACAGTGTTCTCCCTGTACCCCAAGTCAGAACCATAGGATGAAGGGGGCGTGTAAAGCTTACAATATTCGATGATGACATTTCTCTAAAATAGGCTACATGTGCACCACCAAGTCAGAGCAGTAGGCTAAGTTATGAGGGGGAAAGGGACCAAATTATTAGTGAGGCACATGGGCGACTCACAGTTTACACCAGCCAGCAGCATACCACCCTGCATACCAGCAGCATACCACCATGCATACCACCCTGCATACCAGCAGCATACCACCCTGCAACCAGCAGCATACCACCCTGCATCCCACTGCTGGCTTGCTTCTGAAGCTAAGCAGGGTTGGTCCTGGTCAGTCCCTGGATGGGAGACCAGATGCTGCTGAAAGTGGTGTTGGAGGGCCAGTAGGAGGCACTCTAACCTCTGGTCTAAAAAAAATACCCCAATGCCCCAAGGCAGTGATTGGGGACACTGCCCTGTGTAGGGTGCCGTCTTTCGGATGGGATGTTAAACGGGTCTCCTGACTCTCTGCGGTCATTAAAAGATCCCATGGCACTTATCGTAAGAGTAGGGGTGTTAACCCTGGTGTCCTGGCTAAATTCCCAATCTGGCTCTCAAACGATCACGGTCACCTAATAATCCCCAGTTTACAATTGGCTCATTCATCCCCCTCCTCTCCCCTGTAACTATTCCCCAGGTCGTTGCTGTAAATGAGAACGTGTTCTCAGTCAACTTACCTGGTACAATAACAGATAAAAAAACACAACAAACTTTTGTATTAGTGTAGCTAAGAAAGAAATACTATCACCCTGGGATGTTACATCATTTATGAAGCAGACAAGACATTTCTGGACTCAAGTGTTGTTCTCACTTGAACAGAAGGTGGTGCTTGCAGTCCTTGAACAGGAGGTGGTGCTGCAGTCCTTGAACAGGAAGGTGGTGCTGCAGTCCTTGAACAGGAGGTGGTGCTGCAGTCCTTGAACAGGAAGGTGGTGCTGCAGTCCTTGAACAGGAAGGTGGTGCTGCAGTCCTTGAACAGGAGGTGGTGCTGCAGTCCTTGAACAGGAGGTGGTGCTGCAGTCCTTGAACAGGAGGTGGTGCTGCAGTCCTTGAACAGGAAGGTGGTGCTGCAGTCCTTGAACAGGAAGGTGGTGCTGCAGTCCTTGAACAGGAAGGTGGTGCTGCAGTCCTTGAACAGGAGGTGGTGCTGCAGTCCTTGAACAGGAGGTGGTGCTGCAGTCCTTGAACAGGAGGTGGTGCTGCAGTCCTTGAACAGGAGATGGTGCTGCAGTCCTTGCACAGGAGGTGGTGCTGCAGTCCTTGCACAGGAGGTGGTGCTGCAGTCCTTGTGGGCAAATGTTGTCATCAAACTTTTTCATCAAAGTCTGACATTTTCTGGATTTATGGTGCTTTCGAGACAACTGGGTACTCGGGGGGGAAAAACTAGGTTGAATCATGACGTCGGTGATCTTCAGGTCGGAGCTCTAGAGCCTATTTACACATCAAACGTAAAATAGCTACAACAAAGATCCTGCAGAAACGATGGAGGGTAAATGAAGGTTTTTGCCTTGTGCCTTCCAGCTGCTCCTAGTTATCACCAAGCCCTGTATCGCCAAGGCCCGTATCACCAAGGCCAAGGCCCGTATCACCAAGGCCCGTATTTTATACATTTAGATGTAATATTAATCCAAGCAGGTTATAATAGTGAGGGAGGGGGCACATATGGCACGGTACTCTGATTGGATAGTATTCATTGAAAATCCTACAATGTGACTTTCTGGATTTTTTTTCCCTCATTTTGTCTGTCACAGTTGAAGTGTACCTATGATGAAAATCACAGGCCTCTCTCATCTTTTTAAGTGGGAGAACTTGCACAATTGGTGGCTGACTAAATACGTTTTTTTTGCCCCACTGTATTTTAGGGACTAATGAATTTATTTCAATTGACTGATTTCCTTATAAATGATGAACTGTAAATCAGTAAAATCTTAGATGTTGTTACATTGCGTTTATATTTTTGTCCAGTGTATAGTTCTATATCAACCAACGGTGGATAGGCCTTTATCTTACTTATCGAGAAGTGCCTCACAAGCTAGTTTCCATCCAATTGGCGACAGATCTTTATGTAGAATCACCATAAAGAAAATATACATGGAAAAGTCTTAATTTCTCAGAACAAGAATAGACTGATGAGTTTCAGAAGAAATGTATTTGTTTCTGGCCATTTTGAGCCTGTATTCAAACCCACAAATGCAGATACTCAACAAGTCTAAAGGCCAGTTTTATTGCTTCTTTAATCAGGACAACAGTTTTCAGCTGTGCTAACATAATTGCAAAAGGGTTTTCAAATGATCAATTCGCTGTCACGTTCTGACCTTTATTTCCTTTGTTTTGTATTTAGTTAGTATGGTCAGGACGTGAGTTGGGTGGGCAGTCTATGTTTGTTTTTCTATGATTTGGGTATTTCTATGTTTCGGCCTAGTATGGTTCTCAATCAGAGGCAGGTGTCATTAGTTGTCTCTGATTGAGAATCATACTTAGGTAGCCTGGGTGTCACTGTGTGTTTGTGGGTGATTGTTCCTGTCTCTGTGTTTTGCACCAGATAGGACTGTTTGTGGGTGATTGTTCCTGTCTCTGTGTTTTCCACCAGATAGGGCTGTTTGTGGGTGATTGTTCCTGTCTCTGTGTTCTGCACCAGATAGGGCTGTTTTGGGTGATTGTTCCTGTCTCTGTGTTTAAGTTTCTAACGTTAGCAAGCCATCAAATATTAGCAAGCTAGCCAAGGAACATTAACTAGCTAGGCTAGCTAGTTAGCTTGCATTGTTGTCCTCGTTGATGTTAACATTACACAACTAAAACTACTGTTACTTGAGCAAACAACATTTACATTCAAATCATGATCATGAACAGATGAGAACAAAAAAAAATGAGAAGTTAAAAAGCGTTGGTTTGAATAAAATAACTAAGCTATAGAGTAGGGACATCCTAAGGATTCAGGATTGCACGGACTCTTGTCTCTCCATGCATGATTCAAAATCCAGGCTAGTGAATTGGTGCGCCGTCTATCTATATCAACTGAATGGGTGCTGCTAGTGTATTATTGTTTGGTATTTCAAATCATTCTGTGGTGATAAATATACAGTGGGGAGAACAAGTATTCGATACACTGCCAAATTTGCAGGTTTTCCTACTTACAAAGCATGTAGAGGTCTGTAATTTTTATCATAGGTACACTTCAACTGTGAGAGACGGAATCTAAAACAAAAATCCAGAAAATCACATTGTATGATTTTTAAGTAATTAATTTGCATTTTATTGCATGACATAAGTATTTGATCACCTACCAACCAGTAAGAATTCCGGCTCTCACAGACCTGTTTGTTTTTCTTTAAGAAGCACTCCTGTTCTCCACTCATTACCTGTATTAACTGCACCTGTTTGAACTCCTTACCTGTATAAAAGAGACAGGTCCACACACTCAATGAAACAGACTCCAACCTCTCCACAATGGCCAAGACCAGAGAGCTGTATAAGGACATCAGGGATAAAATTGTAGACCTGCACAAGGCTGGGATGGGCTACAGGACAATAGGCAAGCAGCTTGGTGAGAAGGCAACAACTGTTGGCGCAATTATTAGAAAATGGAAGAAGTTCAAGATGACGGTCAATCACCCTTGGTCTGGGGCTCGATGCAAGATCTCACCTCGAGTGGCATCAATGATCATGAGGAAGGTGAGAGATCAGCCCAGAACTACACGGCAGGACCTGGTCAATGACCTGAAGAGAGCTGGGACCACAGTCTCAAAGAAAACCATTAGTAACACACTACGCCGTCATGGATTAAAATCCTGCAGCGCACGCAAGGTCCCCCTGCTCAAGCCAGCGCATGTCCAGGCCCATCTGAAGTTTGCCAATGACCATCTGGATGATACAGAGGAGGAATGGGAGAAGGTGATGTGGTCTGATGAGACAAAAATAGAGCTTTTTGGTCTAAACTCCACTCGCCGTGTTTGGAGGAAGAAGAAGGATGAGTACAACCCCAAGAACACCATCCCAACCGTGAAGCATGGAGGTGGAAACATAATTCTTTGGGGATGCTTTTCTGCAAAGGGGACAGGACGACTGCACCGTATTGAGGGGAGGATGGATAGGGCCATGTATCGCGAGATCTTGGCCAACAACCTCCTTCCCTCAGTAAGAGCATTGAAGATGGGTCGTGGCTGGGTCTTCCAGCATGACAATGACCCGAAACACACAGCCAGGGCAACTAAGGAGTGGCTCCGCATGAAGCATCTCAAGGTCCTGGTGTGGCCTAGCCAGTCTCCAGACCTGAACCCAGTAGAAAGTCTTTGTATATATGAAGATAAATATCAAACAATTAAACTAGTCTAGGTGTTACATTTTCTTTTCCAGAAGTTACTGGCTACTTATCAAGTATTAAAGACGGTTGGTGGATGGGAACACTGATAACATCCCTGTTGAGGCTTTTCGGCTTCTTCTGTGGTGTTTTAAAAGGTGCCGCTGTACATAGTGATCAACACTTCTTCAAGTGGGTGAGGCGATTTAGGGAGTGGCATTTATTGCTTGCAGCCTCTGACTGCCAATTTTAGAGAAATCACCCTTGTCTTTTCAAACTAACTCATGACTAGATAACCGGCTATGAGTTCAGGCTACCCACCAGAGATTCAAATCACTTCTTGAATGGCAAACTCTGCATGCCCGCCAGATAGGAATTTATAGCCTTGGGCGGAAAATTGCAAGCGGGAGGACATTGTTGCTAGGCAGATTTCTTCTACCAAATCCTGGCCAAATCAAGAGAGGCGCGAATCTAACAACAGACGAGCAACGAGTAATACATGTGAACAAAAAAACAGCAGTAACCAAAATACAAAATATGTCAACAAAAAAAACTGAATCATTTGTTTTTGCTTTGTGCACATAAACCAATATTAATGTGGGATATTTTGTTTGAATTCAGACCCAGTGACTCAGACTTGAGCACTTGGACTTCAGCCATAGGGACTTGACTCGTGACTCGACCATTGGTGACTTGGACTCAACTCAGACTTCAGCCATAGGGACTCGTGACTCGACTCGGATTCGAGCACAGGAGATTTGGGACTAGACTCAGCCTCAAGATTTAGTGACTCGACTACAACACTGGCTTGTGTTGTAGTCTCAGCAAAAAAAGAAACATCCCTTTTTCAGGACCCTGTCTTTCAAAGATAATTCGTAAAAATCCAAATAACTTCACAGATCTTCATTGTAAGGGGTTTAAACACTGTTTCCCATGCTTGTTCAATAAACCATAAACAATTAATGAACATGCACCTGTGGAACGGTCATTAAGACACTAACAGCTTACAGACAGTAGGCAATTAAGGTCACAGTTATGAAAACTTAGGACACTAAAGAGGCCTTTCTACTGACTCTGAAAAACACCAAAAGAAAGATGCCCAGAGTCCCTGCTCATCTGCGTGGACGTGCCTTAGGCATGCTGCAAGGAGGCATGAAGACTGCAGATGTGGCCAGGGCAATAAATTGCAATGCCCATATGTTGAGACGCCTAAGACAGCGCTACAGGGAGACGAGACGGACAGCTGATCGTCCTCGCAGTGACAGACCACGTGTAACAACACCTGCACAGGATCGGTACATCCGAACATCACACCTGCTGGACAGGTACAGGATGGCAACAACAACTGCCTGAGTTACACCAGGAACGCACAATCCCTCCATCAGTGCTCAGACTGTCTGCAATAGGCTGACAGAGGCTGGACTGAGGGCTTGTAGGCCTGTAGTAAGGCAGGTCCTCACTAGACATCACCGGCAACAACGACACCTATGGGCACAAACTCAATGTCGCTGGACCAGACAGGACTGGCAAAAAGTGCTCTTCACCGACGAGTCGTGGTTTTGTCTCACTAGGGGTGATGGTCGGATTTACATTTATCGTCGAAGGAATGAGCGTTACACTGAGGCCTGTACTCTGGAGCGAGATCGATTTGGAGGTGGAGGGTCCGTCATGGTCTGGGCCGGCGTGTCACAGCTTCATCGGACTGAGCTTGTTGTCATTGCAGGCAATCTCAACGCTGTGCGTTACAGGGAAGACATCCTCCTCCCTCATGTGGCACCCTTCCTGCAGGCTCTTCCTGACAGGACCCTCCAGCATGACAATGCCACCAGCCATACTGCTCGTTCTGTGAGTGATTTCCTGCAGACAGGAATGTCAGTGTTCTGCCATGGCCAGCGACGAGCCCGGATCTCAATCCCATTGAGCACGTCTGGGACCTGTTGGATCGGAGGGTGAGGGCTAGGGCCATCCCCCCCAGAAGGTTGCAGGTGTCTTGGTGGAAGAATGGGGTAACATCTCACAGCAAGAACTGGCAAATCTGATGCAGTCCATGAGGAGGAGATGCACTGCAGTACTTAATGCAGCTGGTGGCCACACCAGATACTGACTGTTACTTTTGATTTTGACCCCCCTTTGTTCAGGGACACATTATTCCATTTCTGTTAGTCACATGTCTGTGGAGCTTGTTCAGTTTATGTCTCAGTTGTTGAATCTTATGTTCATACAAATATTTACTCAGTTTGCTGAAAATAAACGCAGTTAACGGTGAGAGGACGTTTCTTTACATATCAGGGACTGGCATTTATGCTGTTTGCGAACTATTTGTTATTTTTTAACAACTCTTTTCACTGATTCGAGAGTCACGATTTTCTGAGTGACCCGTTCATTTTAGTTGTTAGTTTGACCTGCTAGTGCTGGCCGCAATGAGTTCTACAGTAGGTTTAATACATGCTCCTATGGCTCAGTGGCTCTAGAGATGTGCTCCGACCACCAACTGTCTGTCATTGTGCACACAGGGAAATCGATCATGAGCACAGAGACAAAAAATACATATTTAGAGCTGATCATTGATCACATGGTGCAAGAATGAATGAAATGAATGGATTATTGAATGTTATGATGGACACAGCTTTCATACACAGCCTCTGCTCAACAAACTCAAACCCGAGAACGAATCGTTTGGGGGGGGGGGTTGCAGTTCGCAAACGACTGTACTTATCACTCTCGTGGCAGTCAAGCAATGCATTCCATCAAGAGTCGTTCAAAATGTCGTCGATTGTGGCCACAACTAGACCTTGTTTAAAATGTTTCAAGAAATAATTGGATTTGTATGCCTAGCAATCAACACGTGTACATTGTTTTAAAGCACATTTTTACAAGTCTCAGTCACAAATGACGGCTCCAATAAGCCTCTTATGCTGAACGACATGTAAACGAGAGGCTTGTAGAATCATGACTCTTCAGTTTTCAGTTAATCTTTCACCGGTAGGGGGTCCCGGTGGGTCTGGGCTTACTGACTCAAATGAACAAAATGAGTCAAAGATCAGTCCGTAAAAAGATCAGTCAGTTAAAAGAGCTGAACTTCCCATCAATAGTCAGGAGTATTTTTTGGTGTTCCAAAGATTATGGTCACTAGCTAATTACATACAGAAATTCCCCAACTTGTCAGTCGTTCACTCACTGTAAATGGTAAGGAAGCACAAAGATCCATTTAGGCTGATGGAATTCTTTGCAGTTTGGATGTTTTCAGGAATGTATTTCACCCGCCCAATTGGGCAGCCACAGAGCAGGCTCACTTGCCCGACTGCTGAGTTCAGTTGCCCCGGACAACCCTTTAATGTCAATCCCTGCATATAAATACATCTGTAAGGTTACAAGGTCCTAATTTGGAAATAAGATTTCCTGCTGTTCAACTAATGGTAATTTCAATTTACTTTTATATTCTAATTGATTCTTCAAGATTATATATTTCCAAGGAGCTTAGTACAACTGTCTCACCATAAGGTTGTATTCTTCTTCTATCCTTTGACCATTGTATTCTTCTTCTATCCTTTGTGACCATTGTATTCTTCTTCTATCCTTTGTGACCATTGTATTCTTCTTCTTTTCTCCTTTGTGACCATTGTATTCTTCTTCTTCTATCTTTTTTGACCATTGTATTCTTCTTCTTTTTCTTCTATCTTTGTGACCATTGTATTCTTCTTCTTCTTCTTCTTCTATCCTTTTTGACCATTGTATTATTCTTCTTCTTCTCTCCTTTGTGACCATTGTATTCTTCTTCTTCTTCTATCCTTTTTGACCATTGTATTATTCTTCTTCTTCTCTCCTTTGTGACCATTGAATTCTTCTTCTTGTTCTAATTCTTCTAATTCTTCTCTTCCACGATGACGTTGTTCTCACGTTTGACAAGATCAGGGTTCGCCTCCAGGGGGCTGACAAACAGGAGCAGCTGAAGCTGGTGCTCTTCAAGATCAGTGACGATGGGAAATGTATCATCGTGGACGAGGACAAATGCCTGAAGGTCAGAAGTGGCATGAATAATAGTATATAATTATCAGTTAATAATATAAGACATTTAGCAGACACTTTTATCCAAAGTGACGTAGTCATACGCACATCATTTGTTTAACATATAGATGGTCCGGGGGAATCGATCCCTCTATCCTGACATTGCAAGCGCCATGTTGTACCAACTGAGATCCAGAGGACCAAGTGTTTAGGCATTTTAAGCCCTTTCTCAATTCCTATTACCTTGATTCCTTGCATCGTCTCTCCTCGCTTCGTTCTCATTATTAATTGGTTGATAGGTGAGAATTGTCTGTTAATTGAATGATTCAAATATTCTGCCCTGAAACATATAATTGTATGGAATTGATTAGAATGTATAAAATTATAATCAATAAATGTGTAGTCCTAGTCAGAATTAGGGTGAATAAACATTTGACTATTGTAGCTGGGCCTCTGCCTGGTTCATTTCAACCAGTTTCCTACAAATTCTGGGTTTCAGGCTGAGAGTAATATAATTAAATTGGGTTATGTACCTGGAGAAGAAGGTCCAAGGGGAGGGACCTTCTCCCCCCCCATACTACTGAGACGGTCAATGGGGTAGGATGCGAGGAATCACAGAAAGAATTTAGGGGCTGCATCCTAAATCTCATTTAAAAAATCTCATAAGCTCTGGTCAAAAGTAGTGAACTATATAGGAAAGGGGGATACCTAGTCAGTTGTACAACGGAATGCATTCAACTGAAATGTGTCTTCCACATTTAACCCAACCCCTCTGAATCAGAGAGGTGCAGCGGGGGGGGGATGCCTTAAATGACATACAAGTCATCAGCGCCCAGGGAACAGTGGGTTAACAGCCCCCAGGGAACAGTGGGTTAACAGCCCCCAGGGAACAGTGGGTTAACACTCCCCAGTGGGTTAACAGCCATCCAGGGAACAGTGGGTTAACAGCCCCCAGGGAACAGTGGGTTAACAGCCCCCAGGGAACAGTGGGTTAGCAGCCCCCAGGGAACAGTGGGTTAGCAGCCCCCAGGGAACAGTGGGTTAACAGCCCCCAGGGAACAGTGGGTTAACAGCCCCCCAGGGAACAGTGGGTTAACAGCCCCCCAGGGAACAGTGGGTTAACAGCCCCCCAGGGAACAGTGGGTTAACGCTCCTACCCGCCAGGCTACCTGCCTTGCCTGTAGGAAATAGGGTGACATTTTGTGTAATTGGGAGCTAACATGGCTGCCATATAATTATGTAGTCTCATGTTAATGTATCAAAATGCAGAAACCGCAATGTCCAAACTTTATTACTATTATAATTGTGGTTAGGGTTAGTAACGTGAATATCTGGAAAAAGCTCTATATAATTTGTTATCAATTAATCAATTACCAATCAATTAAGGTCAAGGACCTGAACGGGGAGGAGGACGTATTCAGGAAGATCGTCAACATGATGCCGACAGATGACTGCCGCTATGCCCTGTACGACTGTTCCTGGGAGAGCAAGGACAGCCCCAAAGAGGACCTGGTCTTCATCATGTGGTAGGTTGGGCCATAACCCTGTACGACTGTTCCTGGGAGAGCAAGGACAGCCCCAAAGAGGACCTGGTCTTCATCATGTGGTAGGTTGGGCCATAACCCTGTACGACTGTTCCTGGGAGAGCAAGGACAGCCCAAAAGAGGACCTGGTCTTCATCATGTGGTAGGTTGGGCCATAGAGTTAGAATAACTAACCCTGTACGACTGTTCCTGGGAGAGCAAGGACAGCCCCAAAGAGGACCTGGTCTTCATCATGTGGTAGGTTGGCTAAAAAGTGAGAATAACATAGGTTAAAAAGAGTTTGAATAAATAGATTACAATAATTAACCCAGTATGACTGTTCCTGGGAGAGCAAGGACAGCCCCAAGGAACATGGACTATAGATCATGTGGTAGGTTGGACCGTAGAGTTAGAATTACATGGACTGTACGCCATGAATAACAATACCATGTCGGCCATATTGAATGGAGGACGTGTGAGAGGATTTGTTCATTGACTCAAGGCAGAATGTTTGGAGTACGTTCTGAACGTAGTATTCTTCTGTTTGAATCGCAGGGCTCCAGAACACTCAACGATCAAAAAGAAGATGAAATACGCCAGCTCAAAGCAATACATTAAAGCAACGTTCCAAGGTAAGAGTTTAGGTGTCTTTCAAAAACGTTCAACCTCATCTCATGAGGCGGCAGGGTAGCCTAGTGGTTAGAGCGTTGGACTAGTAACCGAAAGGTTACAAGTTCAAATCCCTGAGCTGACAAGGTACAAATCTGTCGTTCTGCCCCTGAACAGGCAGTTAACCCACTGTTCCTAGACCAGTTAACCCACTGTTCCTAGACCAGTTAACCCACTGTTCCTAGACCAGTTAACCCACTGTTCCTAGGCCGTCATTGAAAATAAGAATTTGTTCTTAACTGATTTGCCTAGTTAAATAAAGGTAAAATAAAATAAATAAAAATCTCCTTTCCAGAATCAGATGGATATGTTCATTGGGCACCAGACGGAAGAAAATGGACTGAAACAGGGAAGACTGGCTTGTCCAATAAAGATACGCTCATTTTCAGGAGCTTTCTATTACTTCAAAGCTATAATCCACAGTTGGATTTATAGATGAATCATTATACAATTCAGATGTTATTCATCACATGCTTTATAAACAGTTGTGGACTAACAGTGAAATGTTTCCCAGCAATACAGAGAGAAAGAAAATAGAGAAATAATAGAAAAGTAAAACACGTAATAATATTAATAATAATAAATACACAATGAGTAACGATAACTTGGTACCAGTACCTAGTAGATAATAACGTGGCTATATACACGGGGTACCAGTACCTAGTAGATAATAACGTGGCTATATACACAGGGTACCAGTACCGAGTAGATGATAACTTGGCTATATACACGGGGTACCAGTACCTAGTAAATGATAAATGGTGAATGAGGTGGTCAGGGTGAATGAGGTGGTCAGGGTGAATGAGGTGGCCAGGGCGAATGAGGTGGCCTGGGCGAATGAGGTGGCCTGGGCGAATGAGGTGGCCTGGGCGAATGAGGTGGCCTGGGCGAATGAGGTGGTCAGGGTGAATGAGGTGGCCAGGGGACATCAACAGGACATCCTAGTTTTACACACACTTGCAACATTTTGATGGACATCTAGCCTAGCCATTTTGATGAACATCTAGCCTAGCCATTTTGATGGACATCTAGCCTAGCCATTTTGATGGACATGTAGCCTAGCCATTTTGATGGACATGTAGCCTAATTTACTGTATTATCTTTGACTGTGTCATGAACTAAAAACAACTCATGATGTTTTCATCTGATCGTCAAACAAATCACTTCAGAAAGCAGGATAAGTAGGTAACCTAAGTCCAGCCTCTGAACAGTGCATCTGCCATTTAAATAGAAAGGGACATCTAGTAAAACACCATCCGTGGAATCACATTCAGTCTACAAAGTAGCGTGTATTCATAGATGCCAAGGGAAACCAGGCTTCCCCAAAATATTTGACAATTAAAAGAAGGAACTAACTTTAATCCGTATTTCATCATTTTCATTCAATTCACTAGAGGCTGAATCCATTTCACCAGAGAAAGCATCCGAGCGTGACAAACAGCACCTCTCTGTCTCAGTGTGTGTAGACCATGTATCTGATGCTGTCTGGACAGTGAAACAGCACCTCTCTGTCTCAGTATGTGCAGACCATGTATCTGATGCTGTCTGGCCAATCCGATTTCAGGGGGACACTGGCCACCCTGGACCACACCCTGGACACGCCCCTGATCTTACCTCATCAGAACCCAAAATAGAAGATTGTTTTACTCCAATGTTTGTAAACAACATAAATGTAAACAAATACTGTATAGACTCATAGCATGGATAAAACTATAATTTTTATATCATGGATAGTCAGCGCTGTCTATGAATTAGTGGTTACATTTCTCCAGGCCCGTCCATCAGCTGTTTACCAAAACAGAGACGGGGTGTCCCCTTTGTAATTGTTTCAACAGCGGATTCTAGCGCTCATGAGCCTGATGAATGACAGAAATGGTAGACGAGTGACCTTGGGTGGTCTAGCATGCTAAGGTCCTCCAGAACCGCAGCATGGGGTAGAAACCTGCCTATTTCACCACACTCTTACTCTTTTTTTCCCCCCCAGCTCCAATAAACCGACTAAAATATGTTTAGGATTGGGACTGCCCCATTCCTTTAAAAAAAATGGACTGACTGGCTGTGTTCTCGTGTGTTTCACAGGTCTGAAGTTTGAGTGGCAGGTGAACGACATGTCAGACGCCAAAGACAGCTCTGTCTTCATCGATAAACTGGGAGGGAGAGGAGTCGTTAAAAGACTGGAGGGGAGAGAGGTCTGAGGTCCTGACGCCGCCATACAACACGGAATCAACGGGTTCAAATACTATTCGAAATCCTTCAGATAGTTTCAGCGTTTGCTTAAGGCTGCTTAAGAGTGCCAGGTGGGCAGGTTTTTTGACCATTTAGGGATTTTCTACTGATTGCAACAGGCAAGCTCAATCAAGCACAGCAAAAGTATTTAGAATTATTTCGAATAGTTCTTGAACCCAGGTGTGTTCAAAACACAGAAGCAAAAGCAGCCCACTGCCGACGTCTCCAACTGAACTGTCCAACGACAGAGTGTGGTAGTTGATTTGGTCTTTGTAGAAACATGCCTTGGTCAATGAAATAGTTACTCATGTAGTTTGACATTTTTCCAGATGTGACTGCTCCACGATTTATACAAATTCACATGCATTTCCTGTATCTTGGGATCCTGGTATCATCTTTGAATGTGCTTTTTATTTGTGGTATCTTGTGTCTATTGACTCTGTTCCAGAACAATCATGTGATTTTAAGCCGTTGATATCACACCTTCCATGTTTGCTGATGTTTTGTTTGAATTGGAAAATGGCACAATAATATTGTTAAAAAAAGGAAGGTACCTCCACAGAATGTCGATGGCCACCACTTTATAATAAAGAGTAACTGGATTTCCAGTATACTGCCCTGGATTGTCTGTCTGTCTGTCTGATCAGTATTCCATTTGTTACCACAGAGATTGACATTAAGTGTCAACAGAACAGTTGGGCAAGTTGAGTCTGGTCTGTCGTCACCCTATTGGCTAGCTGATTTTTAATTTTTTTTTAACTGAAAACAAAAACAAACAATTATCTCCCCCTACGTTTAAGTGAAAGATTAACAACGTGTGGTATTTCTGTGTGTAAACAACTAATATAAACAAGTAAATAATAACTACTCATCAAGATATTTGTAAGTATGACACCGGAACTCATGTTGTTGACATGGCATGGGCCGTGACACCAATTCAATGCCTTTTAAGATGTGTAACCTGGTGAAGAAAATCTTTTGATTTCACCTCATTTGATCATTCTGTCATAAAGAGTTCATGTTGAACTTAATCAAAAACACGTTTTCATTTAAAATAAATAAATAATAGACTATTTTAAGTGCCAAATAAAGTAACAGAGTTGACCATAATAGGGTTGACGATTTCATCATAAATCCTGGCTTGTTAGCTACCGTTACGTGACGTGTGTACAACACCCGTGGAATATGGCCGCTGTCAATAAACATCTGGAAAAAAAGCATAATGAAATTGTTGCCAGCAGAGCTGGTTAGTCTGTTTTCGTGTTATCCAGAGGTAAACAAATCATCGGCCAGAGCGTCAAGTGTGCCCTCCGAGAGTGAAACGAGGTGGGTCGGGCTAAAGTTTAAGAGGGTGTGAGCGATGCTGAATGGGTGTAGACAAAGAAGAGCTCTCCACTAGGTACCAAAACATTCAAAGGCCATTTTCTCAAAAGTGAGTTTACAAGTTGATCAACTTTCAAAGCAGAATGACTTTCCCCATTGTTCCTCAACTGTAGTGAATGATATAACATGTTGTATCTCTGAGTCTCTACTTTTATCCAATGTAAAAAAATTTTTTTCCAAATGTTGCTTCATAAGACCGAATCCAGGTGGTGGGTTACATATTTTAAACACACAGTGAAAATACAATATTTCAATGATTAATGTAATTGTGTGGAATATTTACCTTTTTTCTACTTTAATACACATAAGTGAATTTGTTCCAATAAAAAATTTTTTGTAAAATTTTCTTTGTACAAAAAGTCCTGTAATTTCTAAATGTTTCACCCGATATGGATAGAAATACCCTCAAATTAAAAGCTGACAGTCTGCACTTTAACCCCAGAGTCATTGTACCATTTCATATCCAAAGTGCTGGAGTACAGAACCAAAACAAACAAATAAACCATGCACTGTCCCAATACCTTTGGAGCTCACTGTATTACTACAATATTATAATAATGTAGGCGATACATGTATATGTTAAACGTCTTTTTCTCTGGTACCATTTGAGGTAAGTTATCAATATATTCTATTAAAATCAGTGTTTACATAATTCCTATTCTTAATAGCATCAACACAAAATCTTTACGTCTATACCAGACATGAAAAAACCTTTGGCACACAAGCGTAACATATTACAAGCAATACACACAGATGCAATTTCAATTGTCTTTATTCCGCTCATGTTACATGGAGAATAGAGAGAAACTAAAGTCAGGAGATTTTCAGAACGGTCCGTCTGAGAGCTTCACTCTTCATCGTGTCCTTTCTGTGGCAGAAGGTAAAAGAAGAAGAAGAAGAAGAAGAAGAAGAAGAAGATAAAAGTTGTGAAAATTAGCTCTATATTCTGGACACATTTTGTATTTTATACTTTGGGTCTTGAAATGTGAATTACACAATGAGGCAACTCCAATGAGTGTTAATGCTGCACTAAAACACTGTTCATAAAAGGGTCCTATAACATTACACCAACTGTGTTTTCTAACAAATTAACTTTCTTATTATTATCAACATTTAAAGGTGCAATGATGTCAAATCAAATCATTAAATTAACATTCAATTAATTTGGCTATTGCTTTAATTTCAACTACTGGCCTTGTTACAATAAACATCTCCAAAAACGATGTAATTGCATTGTAAGTGACCACTGAAACCAGGAAGTGTGCAAATGACAACCAAAGCAACTGACCTGGGAGCAGGGTCACAACTCTAGGTCTCACTCCTCATCCTTTCCTTTCTGTGACAGAGAAGATAGATTGTCTATGAGATGTGTAATCCTACTGGAAAACCGTTATTGTGCCATATACGTTAAAATTACAATAAGCTTCAACAGGTAAGTAGTATACACTTGGAATAAACTATGAACATCATGTTGTCCCCATACAGATACCAACCCTGTAATGGTCCTGCTTCTCCTTCGATCTGCTATGTAATCAATTCAAAGTTTAAAATACCTTTTATAGTTGCAATATTGTCCAATGAACAATTCAAGTAAAATTAACAGTAGATTAATTTGAGTCTTTAAACTGTAGGTATTACATAAAATCTGTTTTTTTTTTTTTTTTAAAATGGTCCCAAATTCCTTTAGATCCTGTGTATTACCATGGTAGTAGCTACATAGGTAGGTACAGGGGTATTACCATGGTAGTAGCTACATAGGTAGGTACAGTGGTAGTACCATTCCTACATAGATAGGTACAGTGTTTCAGTGGAATTTGCAGTGTAGGTACATATTCTTATTATATTAAATATTCTTACTAAAGACCAAATTCAGTAGGTCAAAGCATGTAATGAATATCAATGTTGCGTAGTGGTTATTACATACAGTATAATACAGTATAATACAGTATAATTGTTAGTAATTATAATGCTATAATAATTATAATTATATGCTATGGGAAATCACCCTATAACATAATACTCTTCAGTGATGTTCTACCGAGGGAATGACTTGAAGCTATGGTAGACACATCAAAGGTGATATTGAAGTTGTCCTTTAATTTGAACTAGTTTATCAAATAAATGAACGTCTGGCACTGCAACAGGTATAAAGTATAAATCTGTGACTGTTATTACACTGTACGTACGTACAAAACTACCGTGGGAATATATTTCACGTTTTTTTTTTCTTCAGGAAATGTATCTTTGAAATAATGGGACCATTAGCAGTTATTACTTTATTATTATTATTATTATTAGCTATTACGTTTAGAGTTGATCCTGTCTTGTATAGTTTTAGAACACAATGGATACCCGCAAATGAATTCATATAAACGTAGCTATTCAGATGTTAAATGATATTATGGCTATTGGATATCATATGCCTTAAAAGGCTTCAGCCATACATTACATGGGGGGGGGGAGTCATTAAATCTGTGCTTCTACACCTGCATTGCTTGCTGTTTGGGGTTTTAGGCTGGGTTTCTGTACAGCACTTTGAGATATCAGCTGATGTACGAAGGGCTATATAAATACATTTGATTTGAAATTATAATTCATTGAAGATTGAAACAGCAACTACTGACCTTGGAGCCGACATCCCGACTCTTGGCTCTCATCTTATTGACCTGAGACTCAGCAATATCAGCCCTCTCCTCTGCCTCATCCAGTTCATGCTGAATCTTGCGGAATTTTCCCAAATTGGAATTGGCTTGTTCTTCCTGTGGAAAAAAATATGGATGATTTAGTCTCTAGCAAACGCAACAATTCATAAATGATGCATCAGTTGGACGATGAAAGGTTTTATACTTACAGCCTCCTCTGCTGTTCTCTTGAAGGATTTGACCTTCAGCTGCAGTTTGTCCACCAGGTCCTGCAGACGGCTCAAATTTTTACGGTCTTCCTCAGTCTGCACCAGTAGTAAACAAGGGGGAAAACAAGGGTCATATATTAAGCTTCATTTTATTCTGAGTTCATAGTTCATAGTTCAACTTTGATGTACCTGGTAGGTGAGTTCCTTGATGCGTCTCTCATATTTACGGACTCCTTTCACAGAATCGCCACTCCTCCTTTGTTCACTTTCCACTTCAGTCTCTAGCTCCCTCACCTATTAAAATATAACGGATGTTAACTTTATTTCCAATCATGTCGTTACAACGACATTCAACATTGAAGCTAGAAATATGAATGAATATTTATTTATTTATAGAATACAAGGTAGGTTAGTCTCAGACACTTACTCTGGCCTCCAGCTTCTGGATCTGCTTCTTGCCTCCCTTCATGGCGATTTGTTCAGCTTCATCCAGGCGGTGCTGCAGGTCCTTGATGGTCTGCTCCATGTTCTTTTTCATGCGCTCCAGGTGAGAACTGGTGTCCTGCTCCTTCTTCAGCTCCTCTGCCATCATGGCAGCATCAGTAATGGCCTTCTTGGCCTTCTCCTCAGCGTTTCTGCACTCCTGCACGGCCTCCTCCACTTCATTCTGAAGCTGGGATGTGTCGCCCTCTAGCTTCTTCTTCTGGCTCAACAGACTGGTGTTCTACACATATGTTTTAAGGAATTACTTTCATATTATCTTCAACATTTTCAAGTTGTGTATATTTAGTAAGGCTATCTATTGTTGTCTATCAATGCCTTACCTGAGAGTGCAGTAGCTGAACTCTCTCACTAACATCCAGCAGTTCCTGCTCGGCCAGTTTGCGGCCTCTCTCAGTCTGCTCAACCATGGCTCTCAGCTCGTCCAGTTCAGCCTGCATCAGGTTGTTGCGTCTCTCCACAATGGCAATGTTCTCCTTCAGGTCATCACCACCACGTAGAGCATCATCCAGCTGCAGTTGAGAATCCTGTGGAGAGAATTTTGGAAATTTTGTTAGAAAGAGGTCCCCCAAATGACCCCAGATCTGTTTTTTGGCTTCATCTTTATAATAAAAATGTAGTAGGTATTGTGTTTAAGATTAAATCAGGATTGCGGTCAATTCAACTAATTCAATTCTAATTCAATTATCTGTAAATTTAATTCAATTAAAATTCAAGGTTAGTCTTTAAAATCAGAGATAATTCAATTCCAAGAATGTAATTCCCAATTATCCCAAACAATTATATATGTTTTACCAGCAAGTCAGTTAAGAACAAATTCTTATTTTCAATAATTGTTTAGGAATAGTGGGTTAACTGCCTTGTTCAGGGGAACAGTAGGTTAACTGCCTTGTTCAGGGGCAGAACAGCAGATTTTTATCTTGTCAGCTCGGGATTTGATTTAGCAAACTTTCGGTTACTAGTCCAACGCTCTGACCACTAGGCTACCTGCCGCCCTCTTACACAAATATGAAATTGATTTTCAATTCAATTCAAACAGTCCTATTATTCCATAACTTGGTCGTGAAATTAGAATTTAATTAAACCTAAATTCAAGAATTGAATTAAACCTAAATTCAAGAATTCAAGAATTTAATTGTAATTTCTAATTAAATTGGAATTGACCCCAACTCTGGATTAAATGCTGTGGAAGTGTTACCTTCAGATGGGCATGAAGACCCTTAAGTTGCTTCTGGGCCTCTCCTGCCTGCCTGTTAGCCTGGCTGAGCTGGATCTCCATCTCATTGAGATCTCCCTCCATCTTCTTCTTCAGCCTGAGAGCTTCATTCCTGCTGCGAGTCTCTGACTCCAGGGAGCTCTGCAGGGTATCCACCACTCTCTGCTGGTTCCTCTTATTCATCTCCATCTCCTCATCCTTCTCCACCAGTTTGCGCTCAATGTCAGCTTTGACCTGGTTGTACTCCAGCTGTGCTCTCAGGATCTTGCCCTCCTCGTGCTCGAGGGAGCCCTATAGGAACAAGACACATTGTATGTCAAATATTCTAGTATTTTAGCCTCAGTAAATGGTGTCTATCCCTACCAGTAAATATCTTCCAGTCTCACCTCAGCTTCCTCTAGTGCAGTCTGTATCTCAGCCTTCTCCTGCTCCAGCTGTTTACGGACCTTCTCCAGCTCATGGATGCTTTTTCCTCCCTCACCAAGTTGCTCAGTCAGATCAGAAATTTCCTCTGTGTGGGGGAGAAAAATAAAATTGTACATCAGTATCTTGTGATAACAAATCTCTGTAATAATATTGAAATGATTGGCTGAAATGCCAATAATACTGATGCTCTGACCTTGTAGGTTCTTGTTCTCTCTCTTCATGGTCTCCAGATGATCCAGAGACTCCTCATAAGAGTTCTTGAGTTTGAAGAGCTCAGTGCTGAGAGATCTGGCCTCTTTCTGGGAGCTCTCCAGCTCAGTCTGAGACTCCTCAAACTTCTGCTTCCATTCAGCCAGGACCTAGTAGAATCACACAGGTATTGTAAATGGTTTGAATAAACAGCATATGATTATCTGCACCTGTACTTAGCCTATCTGTAAACAGCCCATCTACCTACCTCATCCCCATACTGGTATTTATTTATTTATTTTGCTCCTTTGCACCCCAGTACCCCAGTATCTCTACCTGCACATTCATCTTCTGCACATCTACCATTCCAGTGTTTAATTGCTATATTGTAATTACTTCGCCACCATGGCCTATTTATTTCCTTAACTTACCTCATTTGCAATCACTATATATAGACTTTTTGTTTTCTTTTGTTCTACCATACTATTGACTGTATGTTTGTTTATTCCGCGTGTAACTCTGTGTTGTTGTTTGTGTCGAATTGCATTGCTTTATCTTGGCCAGGTCTCAGTTGCAAATGAGAACTTGTTCTCAACTAGCCTACCTGGTTAAATAAAGGTGTTCTCAACTAGCCTACCTGGTTAAATAAAGGTGTTCTCAACTAGCCTACCTGGTTAAATAAAGGTGTTCTCAACTAGCCTACCTGGTTAAATAAAGGTGTTAGCCTACCTCAACTAGCCTACCTGGTTAAATAAAGGTGTTCTCAACTAGCCTACCTGGTTAAATAAAGGTGTTCTCAACTAGCCTACCTGGTTAAATAAAGGTGGCCTACCTGGTTAAATAAAGGTGTTCTCAACTAGCCTACCTGGTTAAATAAAGGTGTTCTCAACTAGCCTACCTGGTTAAATAAAGGTGTTCTCAACTAGCCTACCTGGTTAAATAAAGGTGTTCTCAACAGCCTACCTGGTTAAATAAAGGTGTTCTCAACTAGCCTACCTGGTTAAATAAAGGTGTTCTCAACTAGCCTACCTGGTTAAATAAAGGTGTTCTCAACTAGCCTACCTGGTTAAATAAAGGTGTTCTCAACTAGCCTACCTGGTTAAATAAAGGTGTTCTCAACTAGCCTACCTGGTTAAATAAAGGTGTTCTCAACTAGCCTACCTGGTTAAATAAAGGTGAAATAAAAAATAAATTAAAAAATTATCATGTATTGTAATAAAAGTGTCCCATAATAATACCTTGTCGAAGTTCCTCTGCTTCTTGTCCAGAGCGGCAGCAGCCGCATTGGATCTCTCCACATCCACCATGAGATCTTCAATCTCATTCTGGAGTCTGTGCTTAGTCTTCTCCAGGGAGGAGCATTTAGCGTTAACAGCTTCCACAGCTTCCTCTGCATCCTGCAGACGCTGAGCCAGCTTTTTCCTAGATTGACATGGATGGAAAGCTCATTTCAGAACATCTGACTTTATTTCTCTCTCTATATATATATATAATGTTTGTTTATCAGGTAATTCATGTATCTTTCATTATATACTGTTGTGCATCGCTCATTCAGCCAAGGTTGAATAGCCTTGAAAGAAAGAAAACGTCCTTACTTTGCCTCTTCAAGCTCCTCAGTCTTCTGGATGGCATCAGTTTCATACTTGGTTCTCCACTGAGCCACTTCAGCATTAGCCTTGGACATGCCGCGCTGCAGCTCAGCCTTGGCCTCCTGCTCCTCCTCATACTGCTCCCTCAGCAGGTCCGAGTCATGGCGAGCAGACTGCACTGCGTGGGCGAGTGCGTTCTTTGCCTTGGAAAATAAATGTTAAAAAAAAGAACATGTAGTTATGCCGCAGGATGAAAGTAGTTGGATAGCAGATTCTACATTTATTGTATAAATACCTTGACTTCCTCCTCCAGTTGTCTCTTGAGGTCTTCAATCTGCTGAACATTGGACTGCTTACCCCTGGTCAGTTGGGAGACCAGAGAGTCCTTCTCCTCCAGTTGTCTGGCAAGTTCACCTGTTTTCATTGATTTTTAATTATTTAAACTAGTCTCTTATTGTGGATGTGGCAGTTTGTGTGAATGTTCATGTTAAGTTGTTGTACCGTTCTCAGTTTGAAGCTTTGCTTTCTGCATGGTGAAATCATTGATGGATCGCTGTCCTTCCTCAGCTTTCGTCCTGTATTCACTCATCTGGTCCTCTAGAGTGCGGCACATTTTCTCCAAGTTTGTCTGAAAATGTGTTTTTTAAATTTTTATACAATGCAGCAAAACCGTCAAATCAAATCAAATCAAATCAAATCAAATTTTATTTGTCACATACACATGGTTAGCAGATGTTAATGCGAGTGTAGCGAAATGCTTGTGCTTCTAGTTCCGACAATGCAGTAATAACCAACAAGTAATCTAACTAACAATTCCAAAAAAACTACTGTCTTATACACAGTGTAAGGGGATAAAGAATATGTACATAAGGATATATGAATGAGTGATGGTACAGAGCAGCATAGGCAAGATACAGTAGATGATATCGAGTACAGTATATACATATGAGATGAGTATGTAAACCAAGTGGTCGATCATATCTCTGAAACTAAGGACATGTGCAGTGCCATTTGCGATATCTATCTGATCTCATAAAATGCTTGTATTTCATAATGATTAATCCACTGACCTTAGTCTTGACAATCTGCTCCATGTTGGAGACCACGTCATCCAGCTCCAGCCTGAGCTCACTCTTCTCCTTCTCCAGCTTCTGCTTCACTCTCTGAAGGTTGTCAATCTGCTCTCCCAGGTCAGCCACACTGTCAGCATTTTTCTTCCTCAGAGTGGCAGCTGTAGCCTCGTGCTGCAGGGTAGCCTCTTCAAGGTCTCTACGCACCTTCTGGAACTCAGCCTCCCTTTTCTTGTTCATCTCAATCTGGGAAGCAGTGGCTCCTCCAGCCTCCTCCAGCCTCTCGCTGATCTCTTCCAGCTCTCTGGCCAAGTCTGCCCTCTGTTTCTCCACCTTGGCACGGGCAGCTCTCTCGGCCTCCAGCTCTTCCTCCAGCTCCTCAATGCGGGCCTGAAATGGTCGGAATAAAACTTTTCTGGTAAAAGCAGAACATAATCAAGTGTAACAGAAAGAGTATATTTTCAACAATAATATTGGAATACCTGCAACTCCTTCAGTTTCTTCTGAAGCTGAGCACTCATTGCCTGCTCATCCTCAATCTTGCTGCTGAGTTGGCTCATCTCAAAGTCCTTCCTGATGAGTGAAAAAAAATGTTTTATTTGAAATATTGTAATGATTTTTTGTGGTCTTTTCTGCTATAAAATAATATTAGTATGTAAACAGTTGAATTGATTTGTGATCTTACTTCTTCATCCTCTCCTCCATCTGCTGCTTGTCGTTCTCCAGGTCCATTAGGCTCTCCTGGGTCAACTTCAAATCTCCCTCCAGCTTTCTCTTGGCTCTCTCAAGGTCCATCCTCACCTTCTTCTCTTGCTCCAGAGAGCCTTCAAGCTGATTAAAGGATATATTAAACAACATTAGGAGTAAACCATTTACTGTAGCCTATTTTGTTAGGATAATGACTAAATATGTTTTTATCAATACTAATTCAATACTCACGTCATCAACTTGCTGTTCCAGTTTGGCTTTGGCCTTGGTCAGCGTGTTGACCTTGTCCTCCTCACTCTGCAGGTCATCCAGCGTTTGCTGATGAGCCTCCTGCAGAGCCTTCTTCTCCTTGGTCAGCTTGGCAATGATTTCGTCCAGAGCTGCCATCTCCTCAGTCAGGTTTTTGACCTAAAGAAACACTTGTGTCATTACACTTATCAACATCCAGACCAAATTATTTTGGAGTTTTAACAACCCAAGAATGAAGAGAAACTTTGACCTTGTTCTCTGTGGCGTGTTTCTCCTTCTCCACTTTAGCCAGAGTGAGCTCCAGATCATCAATGTCCTTCTTGAGTTCTGAGCACTCATCCTCCAGCTTCCTCTTCTTAGCAGTCAGCTCTGAATTCATCTCCTCCTCATCCTCCAGCCTCTCGGTAAGCTCTTTGGCTTTGGCCTCGAGCTGGATCTTATTCTTGATCAGCCCCTCACATCTCTCTTCAGCGTCACCTAGAGTGTCTTCTGACTGTCAACGTGTCAATAGTATATATCAAATCCTGTCCAATTTCAGAAATTTGGTTGTAAAATATTCTGTATTAATTAATTGTATGACATATCGATTTATCAAATCATGTCTCATCCCTCTCTTGTTTTTTTCCGAATCCCAAATCCCTTCCCGTAGTAAGCCCTCGATTTGCACGTTCACAAGTGTCTCCTCCATATTCACAAAGCTGAGGGAGTGAAAATGATCAAGGGGGCTAATTAGAGACCCTCCGATAGCCACTTTGACCAGCTCCGGGGCAAAGCGCTATCCCAACATGCATCGGAATATGTTTGGACTTGGCCCAATTTCATATGAAATAATGGAAAGTCTTGCCTAATGATATGACACCTGCATTTGTTTGTGTCTTATTTTCAAAGTGTGAAACATGTAACAAAATTAAATGTTTAACTGTTATTGAGGTTTAGATTTTGTTAATCTTGTATCTTGTTACATCTTGAAAGAATTTATAAAATACATTTTCATTATTGTACTTTTTTTCCTTAAATTGCATCATTGAAGTCACGAACGTGTCCTGTAGTTGATCTGGTTTATTGATTATTATTATTATCCTACTCCGCTCTGGAAGTCACCTTTTGAGTTTTGCCAGCAAGTGTGGCAACAGATGAACCTTCAAAGGAGTTAAGGCTGGTTTGGGATTGTGCCTCAGTCACGCTAAGAACTCGAAAGGCCTTTTTTTTTTTTTACAAAGGATGCGAATGCAACAAAAGGGACTAGTGCTGTTAAAGTTAAATCAAAGTAGTTTAGCAATGTGTCTTTTACTCACAGACAGGACTGCCATTTGCAGGTCGTTCTTCTCTTGGAGAAGGGAGACCATCTTCTCTTCCAGCTCCTTTCTACGGGCGTCCGTTTTAGCAAAAAGCTCTTTAAGCTTCAGGAATTCTTCCTTCATGTTGGCCATCTCTTTCTCAGTCTCTGCTGAAACCAGCAGAGGTTTGATCTTAAAGAACATCTTCATCCAGGGCCAATTCTTGACGCCCATGAAGGCACGAATGTTCCATTGGATCACAAGCAAGGCGTCCCTGTGAAATTGTTATAAAATTAGCTTGTTATACAACTTTTTCCACCTCCACCATATTGTCTGCAGAAGTTCTATCCATTGTTTTTTCCAACCTGCGGTCAACAATTTTCTGGAACTCAATCCTGGCAAGTAGACCACGTGCTCTGGCCTGCATGCCGGTGATGATGAGAGCGAGACGGTCATCTCTCATCTCCTCAAGGGTACCCAGGAGACCAGCCTTGAAGAACACCTAATAAAGAGATAGAGAGAGAGATAAAGGTGTGTATATATGCAGTACACATCAATGATTTTACAGATCACAGAATTCCATTCAGATCAGCAGGAGGGGTCAGCCAATTAATTATATTCCTCAGCATTCAGTAACAGCAGCCAATTAATTATATTCCTTAGCATTCAGTAACAGCAGCCAATTAATTATATTCCTTAGCATTCAGTAACAGCAGCCAATTAATTATATTCCTTAGCATTCAGTAACAGCAGCCAATTAATTATATTCCTTAGCATTCAGTAACAGCAGGTGGCGGTAAATCACCAACCATGTTGCTTTTATACTTCTAGATTGTGCACTCCAGCTTAGTAGGTGCTAGTATGAACCTTTTCAGTTTATTTACGAACTTCCAATAATGCACTCATGGAAGTTGACCTCTTTAAAATAGATTGTCCTCAATGGCGCTGATCATTCTAACATAGAAGTGGCCATTGCATCAGTTCTCTAGTACAACTCTATGGGTATTGCTAAGTTTGGCCTGGTTTTGGTGATAGTGGTGTAATGGCAATATGTTGCTAGGACCCTTTAGTTGGTCCTATCTTTCCCTCCTGATCCAACAGGCCATATTGCCTTCCGTCTATTTAGAGAACTTACCTTAGTGTGTCCTAATCTGTACTGGGTGTGGTCAATGTCCAGAGAGCCCAGCAGTTTTTCTGCTGCCTTCACGTTGTCAATGAACTGACCCTCAGGGATGGCATTTGGATTGAGGATGCGGTATCTGAATGAAAATCACCAAACAATTGTTTTCAATATTCATTACAAGTCAAAAGTTTGACACACCTACTCATTCCAGGGTTTTTCTTTATTTTTACTATTTTCTTCATCTTATCTATGAAATAACACATAACACATATAATATATATGTAACATATATAATAACATATATGGAATCATGTAGTAACCAAAAAAGTGTTAAACAAATTAAAATATATTTTATGTTTGGGATAGTAGCCACCCTTTGTCTTGATGACAGCTTTGCACACTCTTGGCATTCTCTCAACCAGCTTCATGAGATAGTCACCTGGAATGCATTTCAATTAACATGTCTGCCTTGTTAAAAGTTAATTTGTGGAATTTCTTTCCTTTTAAATGTATTTGCACCATTCAATTGTGTTGTGATAAGGTAGGGGTGGTATACTGAAGATAGCCCTATTTGGTAAAAGACCAAGTCCATATTATGGCAAGAACAGCTCAAATAAGCGACAGTCCATCATTACTTTAAGACATGAAGGTCAGTCAACCCAGAAACTTTCAAGAACTTTGAAAGTTTCTTCAAGTTCAGTCACAAAAACCATCAAGCGCTGTGATGAAACTGGCCCTCATGAGGACCACCACAGGAAAGGAATACCCAGAGTTACCTCTGCTACAGAGGATAAGTTCATTAGAGTTAACTGGCTCTCATGAGGACCGCAACAAGAAAGGAAGACCCAGAGTTACCTCTGCTACAGAGGATACGTTCATTAGAGTTAACTGGCTCTCATGAGGACCGCCACAGGAAAGGAATACCCAGAGTTACCTCTGCTGCAGAGGATAAGTTCATTAGAGTTAACTGCACCTCAGATTGCAGCCCAAATAAATTCTTCACAGAGTTCAAGTAACAGACACATCTCAACATCAACTGTTCAGAGGAGACTGTGTGAATCAGGCCTTCATGGTCAAATTGCTACAAAGAAACCACTACTAAAGGACACCAATAATAAGAGACTTGCTTGGGCCAAGAAACACAATGGACTGGTGGAAATCTGCCCTTTGGTCTGATGAGTCCAAATGTGAGATTTTTGGTTCCAACCGCCATGTCTTTGTGAGACGCAGAGTAGGTGAACGGATGATCTCTGCATGTGTGGTTCCCACCGTGAAGCATGGAGGAGGAGGTGTGATGGTGTGGGGGTGCTTTGCTGGTGAAACTCAGTGATTTATTTGGAATTCAAGGCACACTTAACCAGCATGGCCACCACAGCATTCTGCAGCGATACACCATCCCATCTGGTTTGGGCTTAGTGGGACTATCATTTGTCTTTCAACAGGACAATGACCCAACACACCTCCAGGCTGTGTAAGGGCTATTTGATCAAGGAGAGTGATGGAGTGCTGCATCAGATGACCTGGCCTCCACAATCCCCTGACCTCAACCCAATTGAGATGTTTTGGGATGATTTGGACCTCAGAGTGAAGAAAAAGCAGCCATAAGCATATGTTGGAACTCCTTCAAGACTGTTGGAAAAGCATTCCAGGTGTAGCTGGTTGAGAGAATGCCAACAAACTAAGGCTTTAGAATTATGGTGAAAACTTGGATTAATGTTGCTATTAAGTGGGTTAAAATCTTCCCGAGAGGTCGCATAGGATGCACAGCTTAAGGAATTCTGTACTTTAGCAAATCTGATTTATTACATTTTCCATGTGGACTATATTAAAGGGCACTTCATTTAATATAACAGGCTTAAAACAATGTCTACTTAAATTGTCAAAGGGGCTCAAAAGGCCCTCCTTTCCTGTTTGAAAGAAAATATATAACCTTATTTTCTTATATACCTTTGTTTGAAGTCAGCGTACAGGATCCTGTTGGGGAAGCCCTTTCTGCAGATCCTGATGCCTTCCAGCACACCGTTACAACGCAGCTGGTGCATGACCAGAGGATTCTCCATGGCCCCAGGAGTCTTGGTCTCGTTGGGGATGAGGCAACGCACAAAGTGAGGGTGAGTAGACCTCAGGTTGGTCATGAGTTTACCCAAGTTCTCCTGTGAGTATGACAAATGTAGAATTTTCCATCAGTGAATGAGTCTCAAGAGTACCTCACGAGTCACAACGGCATTAAATGCTAACATGCCAATCCACAACATACTGACATCTCAAATGTAATGTGGTGCTATGTGAAAAGCTAGATTAACGTTCATGTCAGATCTACCCTGTGCAGTGCAGACACCGTCTGGAAGGAAGAGCCTTTCTTCTTCTTTCCTCCAGCCGCTTTGTCTTCACCTGACAACCACAGAACAATTAGATTATACATGTTGTTATTACACCGGATAGGTGCAGTGAAAGGTTTTCGAGTAAATTAGTTTTAAGTGCCTTACTCCATGTCGGTTCAGGTATTCGAACATTTAACCTTTCGTTAACTGCCCCAACACTCTAACCGCTAGGCTACTTGTCGCTCCTCTTTCGTTAACTGCCCCAACACTCTAACCGCTAGGCTACTTGTCGCTCCTCTTTCGTTAACTGCCCCAACACTCTAACTGCCCCAACACTCTAACCGCTAGGCTACTTGTCGCTCCTCTTTCGTTAACTGCCCCAACACTCTAACCGCTAGGCTACTTGTCGCTCCTCTTTCGTTAACTGCCCCAACACTCTAACCGCTAGGCTACTTGTCGCTCCTCTTTCGTTAACTGCCCCAACACTCTAACCGCTAGGCTACTTGTCGCTCCTCTTTCGTTAACTGCCCCAACACTCTAACCGCTAGGCTACTTGTCGCTCCTCTTTCGTTAACTGCCCCAACACTCTAACCGCTAGGCTACTTGTCGCTCCTCTTTCGTTAACTGCCCCAACACTCTAACCGCTAGGCTACTTGTCACTCCTCTTTCGTTAACTGCCCCAACACTCTAACCGCTAGGCTACTTGTCGCTCCTCTTTCGTTAACTGCCCCAACACTCTAACCGCTAGGCTACTTGTCGCTCCTCTTTCGTTAACTGCCCCAACACTCTAACCGCTAGGCTACTTGTCGCTCCTCTTTCGTTAACTGCCCCAACACTCTAACCGCTAGGCTACTTGTCGCTCCTCTTTCGTTAACTGCCCCAACACTCTAACCGCTAGGCTACTTGCTCCTCTTTCGTTAACTCACTCCTCTTTCGTTAACTGCCCCAACACTCTAACCGCTAGGCTACTTGTCGCTCCTCTTTCGTTAACTGCCCCAACACTCTAACCGCTAGGCCACTTGTCGCTCCTCTTTCGTTAACTGCCCCAACACTCTAACCGCTAGGCTACTTGTCACTCCTCTTTCGTTAACTGCCCCAACACTCTAACCGCTAGGCTACTTGTCGCTCCTCTTTCGTTAACTGCCCCAACACTCTAACCGCTAGGCTACTTGTCGCTCCTCTTTCGTTAACTGCCCCAACACTCTAACCGCTAGGCTACTTGCCGCTCCTCTGTTCTATCATGCCAAATGTTATTTACTTTAGTGGTTTGTAGTGTTTGCAGATAGAAACATATAGTACCTCCTTCTGCACCAGCATAGCTTGCAAAGAGATTGGACAAGAACTTAAGACTTGACTTCTGGAACAGTCCGACCACAGTCTCATTCAGCGGGTCCTTGTTCTTCACCAGCCAGTTACCGATGTTGTAGTCAACAGTGCCAGCATAGTGAACCAGGGAGAAATGTGCCTCCGGTCTTCCCTTGACAATCTTGGGCTTCTGGAAACATGCGTTTTTCCCCAGATGGGTGTCATACAGCTTCGCCTTGAATGTAGAATCACTGGCCTTGGGGAACATGCACTCCTCTTCAAGGATGGACATGATACCCATGGGCTGGTGGAAGGAGTGGAAATCAATTAGTACTAAGGGAAAAGCATAGTGATTAAATATCAGAATCATTTGTCTATGAAGATTTCCCTTGTAATGCTCATTTTAAAAAGTACTCCCGTTAAATGTTTGAAATCTCAAAGATAACTCAGGACACTTCATATAAACTACTACAAAACTGAAGACACCAACCCTTTCAATGAGGTCAATGCAGGCAGCCAAGTCCATGCCGAAGTCAATGAACTCCCAGACGATGCCCTCTTTCTTATACTCTTCCTGCTCCAGCACGAACATGTGGTGGTTGAAGAACTGCTGCAGCTTCTCATTGGTGAAGTTGATGCACAGCTGCTCGAAGGTGTTGAACTGGAATAGACGTTCACAGTTACTTCATTTTGTCAGCTGTAATGTTTTAGATATATCATTTTATGATGTGTTCTTTTTGTTGTTGTTGTTGTATTTTACCCCCATTTTCTCCCCAATTTTGTGACATCCAATTGCGATTCAATTACGATCTTGTCTCATCGCTGCAATTCCCCGAGGGGGTTTGGGAGAGGTGAAGGTTGAGTTGTGCATTCTCCGAAACATGACCCTCCAAACCATTCTCCTTAACACCCGCCTGCTTTACCCAGAAGCACCAATGTGCCAGAGGAAACTCTAATCAACTGACGATAGAAGTCAACCTGCAGGCGCCTGGCCTGACACAAGGAGTCGCTAAAGCGCAATGAGCCAAGTAAAGTCTCCCTAGGCCAAACCCTCCCGTAACCCGGACGAACACTGGGCCAATTGTGCGCCGCGCTATGGGACTCCTGATCATGGACAGTTGTGACACAGCCTGGGATCGAACCCGTGTCTGTACGGACCGCTGCGCCACTTGGGAGGCCCATGATTGGTTATTTTTACGAAATATAGCCTACATCAAACACTCACATCAAAGATCTCAAAGCCTGCAATGTCCAGCACACCAATGTAATGCTGCCGAGCGTTCTTGGTGTCCAGAGTAAGGTTGATTCTTATCACCATCCAGAGGAACATGTTCTCGTAAATTTTCTTTGACAGTGCACCAATAGAGTAGTACACCTATAAAATATATAGAGAAAATGAATTACTAAAACATAGGTTCAACATGAACAAATAGGGACAGTTTCCCAGACACAGATTAGGCCTAATCTTGGATTTAACATCCTGCTCAATGGGGGAATCACTCATTAAAATATTAGCAACTCTAAACAGAAGTTTTCACAATTATTAGCTTCTGGAAATGTACAACGTTTTTTAGACTCACCTGGTCGACACTCTGACCTTTGGTGACCCATTCATTTCCTACTTTGACCCTTGGGTGACACAGCCCCTTGACTAGGTCCGCAGAGTTCAGGCACATCAGATATGCGACTTTGTCAACATCTGGAAAGGAAAGGTTTTATGGTTGAAGGAGGAGGCATTCTGACCGTTAGATTTTTCAAAGATCCTATATATTAAAGTGAGAGGTTTTATTTCCTCACCCTCAGTGCCATCAGATTCTGCTTGCTCCTCCCTCTGCTTGTTCTTAAACTTCATGTTGCCGTAGTGCATTATGGCCCCAGTCAGCTTGTAAATGCCATTAATCTCTTCTTGAGAGAAGCCCAGCACATTAAAGGCATCCTAGTTCAGAATAAAATAACATTTTTGCATTGGATAGAAAGTTGGACAGATGAGCAAGGTGAGATAAATGTAAATTGTCATGAAAATGTACTTACATCAGTAGCCATTAGCTCATCAGAATCATCAATGGAAGTTACTTTAATCTCTCCTTGGGAGATGAAGGCGTAGTCATAGGGATTGCTGGTGATGAGGAGCATCTCTGAAAAGATTTCAACAGCACAGTTGAATGTGTACTGTTTATTATGCATTGTTTTCAATCTTTTTTTTTGTAACTGTGGCAGCTAATTTACTGACAATAGTAACATCCCAAGGACTGGTTGAGAGTAGAGGTCGACCGATTAATCGGAATGGCCGATTAATTAGGGCCGATTTCAAGTTTTCACGTTTTCAAGCATTTTTGGACACCGATAATGGCCGATTACATTGCACTCCACGAGGAGCCTGCGTGGCAGGCTGACTGCCTGTTACACGAGTGCAGCAAGGAGCCAAGGCAAGGTGCTAGCTAGCATTAAACTTATCTTATAAAAAAAAACAATCAATCTTAACATAATCACTATTTAGCTACACATGGTTGATGATTTTACTTGTTTATATAGCTTGTCCTGTGTTGCATATAATCAAAGCGGTGCCTGTTCATTTATCATCGAATCACTTTGCTTAACGGGTGATGATGTAACAAGTGCATTCGTGAAAAAAGCACTGTTGTTGCACCAATGTGTACCTAACCATAAACATCAATGCCTTTCTTAAAATCAATACACAATATATATTTTTTAACCTGCATATTTAGTTAATATTGCCTGCTAACATGAATTTCTTTTAACTTGGAAATTGTGTCACTTCTCTTGAGTTCTGAGCAACAGAGTCCGGGTATATGCAGCAGTTTGGGCTGCCTGGCTCGTTGCGAACTGTGTGAAGACCATTTCTTCCTAACAAAGACCGTAATTAATTTTCCAGAATTTTACATAATTATGACATATCATTGAAGGTTGTGCAATGTAACAGCAATATTTAGACTGATGGATGCCACCCGTTAGATAAAATACAGAACTATTACATATTTCACTGAAAGAATAAACGTCTTGTTTTCGAGATTATGGTTTCTGGATTTGACCATATTAATGACCAAAGGCTCGTATTTCTGTGTGTTATTATGTTATAATCTATGGATTGATATTTGATAGAGCAGTCTGACTGAGCGGTGGTAGGCAGCAGCAGGCTCGTAAGCATTAATTCAAACAGCACTTTCCTGCATTTGCCAGCAGCTCTTCGCTGTGCTTCAAGCATTGCGCTGTTTATGACTTCAAGCCTATCAACTCCCGAGATTAGGCCGGCAATACTATAGTGCCTATAAGAACATCCAATAGTCAAAAGTATGTGAAATACAAATGGCATAGAGAGAAATAGTACTATAATTCCTATAACAACGACAACCTAAAACTTCTTACATGGGTACATTGAAGACTCATGTTAAAAGGAACCACCAGCTTTCATATGTTCTCATGTTCTGAGCAAGGAGCTTAAACGTTAGTTTTTTTACATGGCACATATTGCACTTTTACTTTCTCCAACACTTTGTTTTTATTTTAACCAAATTGAACATGTTTCATAATTTTTTCGAGACTACATTTATTTTATTGATGTATTATATTAAGTTGAAATAATAGTGTTCATTCGGTATTGTTGTAATTGTCATTATTACAAATATATATATATAAAAATCGGCATCGTTTTTTTTGTTTTTTTTTGGTCCTCCAATAATCGGTATTGGCATTGAAAAATCATAATCGGTTGACCTGTTATTGAGAGGCACTGATATAGTGTTCAGTACCTAATTGAGTGGTCTATTACTCACCTAGCAGTTCTGGTTTCTTTTGGGACAGGATCTGGTAGAAGATGTGGTAGTCTCTCTCAGCCTTGAGCTGGAAAGTGACACGTGACTTCTCCAGAAGATCTGATATGCATGAAAAAGTGAATGTGTATTGTATGAATCTGTTGTCAAAAGAGATTTGTTCAAACCTGATCAAAATTGAACTTTTTACTTACAAGTCTCAATGTCAGCAGAGGAGAGTTTCCCAGTGACTCCAAAATGAATTCGGATAAATTTACCCTGTAAGGTTTTACCAACATATTAATGAATAGGTACATATGCACCCGACAATATGATGGTAGGATTTGATAAAAAGACGTGTTCTCAAACAAGAGGGAAAAACGTACGAATCGGGAGGAGTTGTCATTCCTGATGGTCTTGGCATTACCAAACGCCTCCAGTGCAGGATTGGCCTGGATGATTTGATCCTCCAGAGTCCCCTACAAAATCAACATCCATACTGTGTTACATTTCTGTCATGAATATCTCAATTTATTATTTTACCTTCATTTAACTAGGCAAATCAGTTAAGAACAAACTCTTATTTTCAATGACAGCCTAGGAACAGTGGGTTAACTGGTCTAGGAACAGTGGGTTAACTGATCTAGGAACAGTGGGTTAACTGGTCTAGGAACAGTGGGTTAACTGATCTAGGAACAGTGGGTTAACTGGTCTAGGAACAGTGGGTTAACTGATCTAGGAACAGTGGGTTAACTGGCCTAGGAACAGTGGGTTAACTGATCTAGGAACAGTGGGTTAACTGGCCTAGGAACAGTGGGTTAACTGGCTTACTGGTCTAGGAACAGTGGGTTAACTGGCCTAGGAACAGTGGGTTAACTGGCCTAGGAACAGTGGGTTAACTGGCCTAGGAACAGTGGGTTAACTGATCTAGGAACAGTGGGTTAACTGTTGATCTAGGAACAGTGGGTTAACTGCCTGTTCAGGGGCAGAATGACAGATTTGTACCTTGTCAGCTCAGGGGTTTGAACTTGCAACCTTCCGGTTTCTAGTCCAACACTCTAACCACTAGGCTACCCTGCCGCTCAATGAATTTGTTCAACGTGCTCATGCAGCCAGGAAGCGTGTTTCATTTAGGATGGACGTTCTGTTGACCTTTTTTTCTTCAGCTGCACTTTTCTTCCCAGCAACAGCAGCAATGCTGGCGAAGTACTGAATGACTCTCTTGGTGTTCACAGTCTTTCCAGCACCAGATTCTCCACTGGGAATGGAAATACAAATGTGGATGTTTCAACATTTCTCCTAATTGGAAATAGCCTCAAAATTGATCAAACCTTTGGTTGAGGTACTTACGTGATGAGGACAGACTGGTTTTCCCTGTCTGTTGAAAGAAAATGAATTATCAGTAAATAGCACTTTACCAAATAATTAGTTTGATGTTTTAAATGTACTTAGAAAACAACAGTTGTATTTGACCTGATAGCATGTACTGGTAGGCGTTGTCAGAGACGGAGAACACATGAGGAGGAGCTTCAGTCCTCTTCTTGCCTCTGTAAGCATTGACAACAGACTGATCGTACACCGGCAGCCACTTGTAGGGGTTGACAGTGACACAGAACAGCCCTGAGTAGGTCTGTGGAAGACGCGAGAAAGGTGCAGATTGAAGTTCTATTCATTTGAATCCATGTTTTGATATAATGGAGAGCAGGCGGGTCATTACTTACGTAGATCATCCAGGCTGCGTAACGCTCTTTGAGGTTAAACAGCACAGCGGGCTCGTGCAAGAAGGTGAACATCGCCATGTCCTCAATTTTATCAAACTTTGGCGGGTTCTGGGGGTGGCAGTCAATCTCCTTCACGACAACAGTCTGAAAGAAGAGTAAATTACATTTCCACAGTTTGTTTTTCATTTCATTTTCAAAGTACAGCGGTGTTCTATTTAATAATCAGTAAAGGAAAAAGAACATGAATCATTCTATAGACTACATATTGTTCCTGTTGTCTAGCCAGGTTAAAAGCTGTTTATTAAAACATTCACCTTCCCGAACTCCGTGTTAACTGTGATTTTGTCCCCATCTCTGGTGGTGATTGTGCCCTTGACGTACTCAACCTCAGGGTCAGGCACATAGCACTCCCTTTTTATGTCAAAGGGTCTAGTCTGGCATTCCATCCTCTCCTTGTCTGGTTTACGCAGAAAGGGAGCTGCTGCCCCGAACTCCTCCATAACCATGTCCCCCATCCTGAAATCTGTACAGGGAGGAACAGACGATATCTACATCCATCCACAGTTTCATTCAAGATATCCCATTCTGATATCCCATTCTGACATTAGTAGTAGTAAGGCCAGCAGCATTACCACCCTGCATACCACTGCTGGCTTGCTTCTGAAGCTAAGCAGGGTTGGTCCTGGTCAGTCCCTGGGTGGGAGACCAGATGCTGCTGGAAGTGGTGATGGAGGGCCAGTAGGAGGCACTCTTTCCTCAGCTCTAAAAATTAATATCCCAATGCCCCAGGGCAGTGATTGGTTACATGTCCCTGTGTAGGGTGGTCTTTCAGATGGGATGTTAAACGGGGTGTCCTGACTGTCAGTGGTCACTAAAGATCCCATGGCACTTATTGTAAGTGTAGGGGTGTTAACCCTTGTGTCCTGGCTAAATTCCTAATCATCACCAGTTTACAATTGGCTCATTCCTCTCCCCTGTAACTAATCCTCAGGTCGTTGCTGTAAATGAGAATGTGTTCTCAGCCAACTAAGATGGTTAAATAAAAAATCTTTCCAGGATAGTTTTAAAATCATATTTATTCTGTGTAGTCTGAATTGATTTGCAGTTTTATGTTTGTTTTGTTTCACACTGAATACGTGTTTTTGTGGAGTACATGCTAAAGAAGACAGTTTATTTACATCACAGGGATTGGCCCTTCAGTCTTAGAATCATTAGGTAATAGTTAATACTGTATAAGACCTTCAGTCTTAGAATCATTAGGTAATAGTTAATACTGTATAAGACCTTCAGTCTTAGAATCATTAGGTAATAGTTAATACTGTATAAGACCTTCAGTCTTAGAATCATTAGGTAATAGTTAATACTGTATAAGACCTTCAGTCTTAGAATCATTAGGTAATAGTTAATACTGTATAAGACCTTCAGTCTTAGAATCATTAGGTAATAGTTAATACTGTATAAGTAAATTCCATTTGAATGAGATGCTGACATGGTTTATTTTGTGTTAATGGGTTGTGGTTATACAGTTATAATGTATTGTCATTACTGTTATACGTATGAGTCCTTATAATGTTTCATAATTCAACATATATGTTGTCTTTCTATATGACAATTTACAATAGGGTCTACATGACTGGTAATAACTCCAGCTTCTTGTAATAGAATACTGTATCCAATACTTGCTAATACGAGCCAAGTTATAATTCTCACCAAGTAAGTCAACATTGGTGTTAGAAGTGGAATGGTGGTCATGAGGGAACGCGCAGACAGCCGTGTGAGGGGGGCTAGAAGTGGTCGAAGCACTGGGATGCTTCTTTTCTGTTCAGAGCTGGATGGGTAACGAGCCTCACTAATGTGAGCCATGTTACAATTCCCCCTAAGTGAGGTAACCCTATCAGTGCGATGTGTTTGACTTTTCTCCCCAGCGCCCCAGGTTCGTTTCCCTGCCCCGCTGTTCACAACAATACTTACATATTATAAGCAGTTCATAGTCACTTATGGCAAGTCTTATAATGCTTAATGATCGTGTCATAATAATATTTGTATGGCTTCAATAAAATGTTACTCTTGGCTAGGATTCTCAATTGGTGTTCTGGTTGAAATACACGCTGATCTCAATCTAGAGAGGGTGACTCTGACACCTGTCGAGGTGAAATTTCGTGATTTTTAACAAGTTGATCTCAAGCTAGAGAGACTGCTGTCTTCAATCCTCAACACGTGCTCTTCAATTCATTGCAGATACAGTTAAGGAAACTATAAAATCTATTTCTCAACAAAGAAAATGCATGCCGTGACTTTAAATATATATATATATGTAGGCCTACGCCTTAGTCAACCTTAGTGTAGAAGTTTACGTTCCTTACCTGTTGTTGGTTAGACCTCTTGGTTTGGTAGAAAGGATCTCTGCTGAGAATGAAATAGACAAATACAAAGACCAGAATCAATCACCTGACCAGCTATGTATTTGCTGATTGGTGCCTTGTGATGCTGTGGGAATCATCGTTGTTAGGTCCTTTAATCATTATGTTCCTCATCAGACGGCCTCTATGTGCTTACCTGTAGGATGACAGTCCTGTGCTTTGTGTCTCCCTGGTCTGTTTCTCTCCAGACCGGCATCCCCCTTTATAAAGGCTGTTGTTCAGCCCTATATGGAGATGAGCCGATGAAAAAGTCACTCTGATTATTTTAAAAGATCTGTATTTGGAAGTAGAGGTGTGTGTAGAAGGCAGGCTATCAACGAGGGCAGAGGAGGGGACAAAACCCCCCCAGGGTGCGTAATCCTTTGTTTATGGCTTCCTGATGACAATAGCACCCTCCTCCGCAGGTCAGTCTGACACCATGTACATCCAAGTATGATGCATGTATGGTATGTATGTTTGAGCAAGGACAGAATGACAATCCCATGTTCATTTGTATCATGTAATCGTGCTTTTAAATAAAGCATTCCTAAATGTTCATACTATGGATCATTTAGCTATTTGAGTTCGAATTTTAGGACCCCTGTAGGTTTGATCAAATATTGAATTTAGCCTTTACTACTATAGCACATAGAAACGCATTGAATAGCACATTCATAAATAGGAAAAAGACAGTCAAATCATAAATAGTAAGGAATACGGTTTTGAAGTGTCTGTGCTAATTCTAGGAGATTTATAAAAATGCTTAGGAAATTGTTTTTTGTTTTTTGACATGTTTAACTCTTTTTGGGGGAGGGGCACTACTTTTTTTTTGGGGGGGGGGGAGTTTTCGGGATGTCTCCCTGTTGCTCGTCAGATGCGGAAGGCCAGATATCTCTAGTTTAAAGCTGCAGTACGTAGCTTTTTGGGCGACCTGACCAAATTCACATAGAAATATCTGTTATAGAGTTGTCATTCTCATTGAAAGCAAGCCTAATAAGTGGTAGATCTGTTCTCCGCTATTTCTATGTTTCCCGTTCTTAAGTTTTGTTTTAGCATCTTTTACGTTCAGTTTTGTTCACCAGCTTCAAACAGCTGAAAAACACAATATTTTTGGTTACGGAAAATATATTTCATAGTGGTTTTGATGGTACAATGATTCTCAACACTATAATTGCTTTTGTCACAAACTGAAATTATGTGAACTATTAGATTTTTAAGCCACCAGGAAATGTGTTTTATCTTAATCAGGTACAGTATGTGTAAAGTTGTATTGTGCAACATAGAATGTGGCCCCTCCAATAACCTGTGCTGTAACACCACTGACACAATGTAACACAATGTAACACCACTGACACAATGTAACACCAATGTAACACCAATGTAACACCAATGTAACACCACTGACACAATGTAACACCAATGAAACACCAATGTAACACCACTGACACAATGTAACACAATGAAACACCAATGTAACACCAATGTAACACCAATGTAACACCAATGTAACACCACTGACACAATGTAACACAATGTAACACCACTGACACAATGTAGCACCAATGACACAATGTAACGCCACTGACACAATGTAAGACCACTGACACAATGTAACACCACTGACACAATGTAACACCACTGACACAGTGTAACACCAATGTAACACCACTGACACAATGTAACACAATCTAACACCACTGACATAATGTAACACAATGTAACACCACTGACATAATGTAACACAATGTAACACCACTGACACAATGTAACACAATGTAACACCACTGACACAATGTAACACAATGTAACACCACTGACACAATGTAACGCCACTGACACAATGTAACACCACTGACACAATGTAACACCACTGACACAATGTAACACAATGTAACACAATGTAACACCACCGACACAATGTAACACAATGTAACACCAATGTAACACCGCTGACACAATGTAACACAATGTAAACACCAATGTAACACCACTGACACAATGTAACACAATGTAACACAATGTATCACCACTGACACAATGTAACACAATGTAACACAATGTAACACCACGGACACAATGTAACACCACTGACACAATGTAACACAATGTAACACCACACCAATGTAACACCACGGACACAATGTAACACAATGTAACACCACTGACACAATGTAACACAATGTAACACAATGTAACACCACTGACACAATGTAACACCAATGTAACACCACTGTAACACCAATGTAACACCACTGACACAATGTAACACAATGTAACACCAATGTAACACCAATGTAACACCAATGTAACACCAATGTAACACCAATGTAACACCAATGTAACACCAATGTAACACCAATGTAACACCGATGTAACACCACTGTAACACCAATGTAACACCAATGTAACACCAATGTAACACCAATGTAACACCACTGACACAATGTAACACCAATGTAACACCAATGTAACACCACTGACACAATGTAACACCAATGTAACACCAATGTAACACCAATGTAACACCAATGTAACACCAATGTAACACCACTGACACAATGTAACACCAATGTAACACCAATGTAACACCACTGTAACACCAATGTAACACCAATGTAACACCAATGTAACACCAATGTAACACCAATGTAACACCACTGACACAATGTAACACCAATGTAACACCAATGTAACACCAATGTAACACCAATGTAACACCAATGTAACACCAATGTAACACCAATGTAACACCAATGTAACACCACTGACACAATGTAACACCAATGTAACACCAATGTAACTCCAATGTAACACCAATGTAACACCAATGTAACACCAATGTAACACCAATGACATGAGAAATTATTTCAACTATTTGTAGTAATTGTTGATTTCTTTTCTCTGTATATTTTCTGTAAACATAATGCTTTTGGTTAATTAATTAAATAAGTATCTACTCAAATCGTGTCACTACATATCTACACATCAGCATTGGGATAAGCCAATTTGTTAGCCCCCAGTAGTTTTTGCAGTATAATTTTATTTATTTATTTAACCAAGCAAGTCATTTAAGAACACATTCTTATTTAAATTGACAGCCTCCCAGGGAACAGTGGGTTAACTGCCTTGTTCAGGGGAAGATCTTGTCAGCTCGGGGATTCAATCCAGAAACCTCTTGGTTATTGGCCTAACGCTCTAACCACTAGGCTACCTGCCGCCCCAAGTATAAATGATTTATATATATATATATGTTTTCTTATTAAATAACCGTATTGTCATTCTTTTTACATTTTAAAGTGTTTTAACATGGTGCTAAAGTCCAGGCACAGCATTACCACCACAATTCAAGAAGGACCCTCCTAATTTGCGCTGTCACTATGAGATGGTTTCATGTTGACAATAGGACATTTCAGAATATGTCAAGACAACTGCAGCTGTACTCCTGTGTTCACCGAGGTCACGGTTCTTTCCATTGTCACAGAGTAACAGCTACTGTAAGTATAACCCGAGGCGCCATCTTGTTTACGTGTCTTTGTCCCTTCCCTGTATCCTTGAGGACAAAGATAAACCTGTGAAATTGTTCTTGGATTCCAACTGAGGCACTTCAATGCTCTTCACTGTCTGGGCCTCACCATCTGACATTGTAATAGCTGCGGCCTGTTTGCAAAGGTCTCACATAAATACATCTAGGACAAACATGAAAGAACACTTGTCACCTTCCTTAACCCTTGTGTCGTGTTCATGTTTTTGTTATTCACCCAATGTTCTGATGGATCTGATGGACCCACAACATGATTGGGTTCTTAAAACTATACAGCCATACCAATTTACATAAAAATTACTTCATACTTAGATACTGACTTACATCAAGCAACATAAACAGTATACATAGTTAATATAGACAGCATACATGGTTAGTATTTGTCATTTACCTCTGCTGGATCACATCAATAAAAGCTCTATTGGTTTTTGTTGTTGTTGATAAAATTTGATTTTTGTAAACAAATCAATTATAATCAAGACTTGGGTGGAATAAATCATGTTTATCTTGAACAAATATAAACGAAACAAGGTTTTCATCACTATTGATGTTTATTGCTTTGAACTGAACAAAGGACACATTTTACATACAGTATTTTATGGAAATGAGAAATGAGCACAAATTGAACAGATTTAGGCCGGTCTACACCCCACATAAGGGACAGAGTTGTACTGTGTGTGTGTATTGCAAATGTATTTCTTCCACTTGAATGTGTACTATGTCCTCCTGTCCTTCTTGGGACCACACACATCACTCAGTGCTTCTTCTTGTTGCTACCGGCTGCAATCTAGAATGATGAAAACACTTAGTTCAGACATTTTACTAACACCTCACTCACATATATAAACTCAGCCAAAAAAGAAACTTATTCTCACTGTCAACTGTCAGCTTATTTTGAGGAAACTTAACCTGTGTAAATAAATATTTGTGTGAACATAACAAGATTCAACAACTGAGACATAAACTGAACAAGTTCCACAGACATGTGACTAACAGAAATGGAATAATGTGTCCCTGAACAAAGGGGGTCAAAATCAAAAGTAACAGTCAATATCTGATGTGGCCACCAGCTGGATTAAGTACTGCAGTGCATCTCCTCCTCATGGACTGCACCACATTTGCCCGTTCTTGCTGTGAGATGTTACCCCACTCTTCCACCAAGGCACCTGCAAGTTCCCGGACATTTCTGGGGGGAATGGCCCAAGCCCTCACCCTCCGATTCAACAGGTCCCAGACGTGCTCAATGGGATTGAGATCCGAGCTCTTCGCTGGCCATGGCAGAACACTGACATTCCTGTCTTGCAGGAAATCACGCACAGAACAAGCAGTATGGCTGGTGGCATTGTCATGCTGGAGGGTCATATCAGGATGAGCCTGCAGGAAGGGTACCACATGAGGGAGGAGGATGTCTTCCCTGTAACGCTCAGTGTTAAGGTTGCCTGCAATGACAACAAGCTTAGTCCGATAATGCTGTGATACACTGCCCCAGACCATGACGGACCCTCCACCTCCAAATCGATCCCGCTCCAGAGTACAGGCCTCAGTGTAACGCTCATTCCTTCGACGATAAACACAAATCCTCTGACAAGGACGATTATTAAGGATCGGAGGACCTATGCACAGCGTGGTACGTGTTCATGCTCTTTATTAAAACAAGCGAACACTGAAACAAAACAATAACTGACACGTGAATAACTAACCAAAACAGTTCAGTGTGGAACACACAGACACAGAAAATAATCACCCACAGCTCAAAATTGAAACCAGGCTACCTAAGTATCGTTCTCAATCAGGAACAACGATTGACAGCTGCCTCTGATTGAGAACCATACCAGGCCAAACACAGAAATCCCAAATCATAGAAAAAGGAACAGAGACAAACCACCCAACTCACGCCCTGTCCATACTAAAACAAAGACATAACAAAAGTGTAATGCCCGGGGTGTAGTGGAGGAAGGAGTCATACGCAGGAGACAGAGAGTTCAGAGTAGGCTACTTCTTTATACACCGCCCCAAAACACAGGGGAAATAAACAGTCCCAAACCACAGGGGAACTAAACAGTCCCAAAACACAGGGGAACTAAAACAGCCCCAAAACACCAGGGGAACTAAAACAGCCCCAAAACACAGGGGAACTAAAACAGCCCCAAAACACAGGGGAACTAAACAGCCCCAAAAAACAGCTCACGTACACGAACAACCGTGACATACATGCGTGTACAAAGAGTACACATGAAACAATCCCGCACACCCAGCAGGGGGGCCGGCTGGCTAATAAAGCCCAACTAATAAACCTAATTAACAACAGGTGTAACTAATAAACAGAAAAGGAGGGGGAGAAAAAAAAAAACGGTGGCAGCTAGTAGGCCGGTGACGACGACCGCCGAGCACCACCCGAACGGGAAGGGGAGCCACCTTCGGTAGAAGTCTTGACAAAAAGAACTAAGGTCAGAACGTGACAACACCACTCACACTTACTTCCCGTATTGGAGTTTTTGGTTCTGTGGGTCAGGTGGATGGGGCACCAGCATCCTCCTCCTCCTCCTCACGATGGCTGCAGAAGCTGTGGTCCTTGGGATATGTTGCCTCCTCTGGATTTGAGGTCTTACCAATGCCTTGCTCAGCTCCTCGAGAAAGAGCCGTCTCCTCTGGATGTGAGGTCTTACCAATGCCTTGCTCAGCTCCTTGAGAAAGAGCCGTCTCCTCTGGATTTGAGGTCTTACCAATGCCTTGCCAAGCTCCTCGAGAAAGAGCCGTCTCCTCTGGATGTGAGGTCTTACCAATGCCTTGCCCAGCTCCTCGAGAAAGAGCCGTCTCCTCTGGATGTGAGGTCTTACCAATGCCTTGCCCAGCTCCTCGAGAAAGAGCCGTCTCCTCTGGATGTGAAGTCTTACCAATGCCTTGCCCAGCTCCTCGAGAAAGAGCCGTCTCCTCTGGATTTGAGGTCTTACCAATGCCTTGCCCAGCTCCTCGAGAAAGAGCCGTCTCCTCTGGATTTGAGGTCTTACCAATGCCTTGCCCAGCTCCTCGAGAAAGAGCTGTCTCCTCTGTTCTAATCTGGATTCAACACCTTCCAGATGACAAACGTGTTTGAAAAAGAATATCACAAGATGCCAGCGTAGGGTTCATCTTCTGCAGCTGTAGCCAGTCACCAGCTTGTCTAAATTGTCCACCCCTCCTGTTGTGGCATGGTAAGCCATTATGATTTCTGTTTTTCATGTTCCTGGCCACAGATTCTCCCATCCCTATGCAGCGTACTCATGAGTACCACATTGTTGCCCTTCTTTGGCACGTAGGACACTAGGGACGAGTCGGACGTGAACACAAACGTAGAAGAATTGATAGGCCTGTTCCATGTATTCAACAGCTGAGGTGGGAGCTCTGGCTTGTTTTTTCATACGGTTCCTATCATCGTCAACCTTCCTCTTGAGGAGCTCCAGTCCCAACTTGTAATAGTAAAGAAGTTATTGAATGTGATGTTGTGGCCAGAGTCCCTGTGTCACATCCAGGACAACCCTCATCCCTTGGTTCTTCTCAGGGGCTCCTCCATCTGACTTCTCTGTATACACTTGCAATTTCCACGCATATGATGAAGCAACATCACAGGTAGCCCAGATCTTGATTCCATGTTTTTCGTGTTTAGACGGTATGTATTGCCTGAAGGGGCAGCAGCCCCTAAATGGCATAAGCTGCACAGTAACATTGGGCCCAGGGTTGTAAGACAGGGGAAGGCAGTCCACCCACTTGTCCCACACTGACCTGATTGCATCTAGCTTGTCTCTCTGCCTCCGAGCTGGTCTGGTGTCTCTGTTATCGAAGCTGATAATCATGGAAATAATGTGGACGTTTTCCAGAGACATTGTTGCACAGAAAAGTTCTGCCAGTTTCTACATCCCACAGTTATTCTGTGGATTCCCCATTGGATCTGAAAACACCAGCAAGGATAAGAACCGCAAAGTATGCATGTAAATTAGTTTGGTCCATCTCCTTCTCCAAGAACAGGCCTTCCCAAATTAGTGCAGAACAGAATGATTTTCTGGATGGTGTCTGAGATGAACAATATATCAAAATAATGTATTGTAATAACATTGTGCAGGTACCCACAAGACATTGTGTAGTTTCACACACTACAAAGGGTAAAGAGTGTGAGAAAGGTCCCAGGCAAGGGACCTTTCAGAAGAAAACAACTAGGGGTCTCAATTGAGTATGATTGTATATGCACAAAATAATGTAATCATTGTGGATAGATTAATATAATAGTTTGTTTTAAACGTTCCCATGCTTTGCAAAAATAACAATTTCCCTAATAATGCTGTTACCATGGACACATCTGAAGTCATGATCGGATACATGCTAAATCAAAATACAAGTAGATTTTCTTTTGAGAAGTTTGGACGTATAAAGTTTGTTTGTGAAAACTATTTCTAAGATGCATAATTACATTTTTTCCTAATTCACTTCCCTCGCTGCACATGCTCAGATCAAACACACCACTGGAACACCGATTCAGGTGTTTACTATTGTCATAAACGTCCCTACTGCCATAAATCGGTTTAATATCTAATTATTAGTGTGCATGTTAAACGTACTAATTTTGTCTGAGACACAGCGGCTGTGGGAAGACACCAGTGAAAGTGTGAAGCTGTCTACAAGGTTGTCATGTGGGGGTTGACATAGCTGGAAAGAAAGTGATCTCCTTCGAGACAGTGAAAGTGTGAAGCTGTCTACAAGGTTGTCACATAGCTGGAAAGAAAGTGACCTCCTTCGAGACAGTGAAAGTGTGAAGCTGTCTACAAGGTTGTCACATAGCTGGAAAGAAAGTGACCTCCTTCGAGACAGTGAAAGTGTGAAGCTGTCTACAAGGTTGTCACATAGCTGGAAAGAAAGTGACCTCCTTCGAGACAATGAAAGTGTGAAGCTGTCTACAAGGTTGTCACATAGCTGGAAAGAAAGTGACCTCCTTCGAGACAGTGAAAGTGTGAAGCTGTCTACAAGGTTGTCACATAGCTGGAAAGAAAGTGACCTCCTTCGAGACAGTGAAAGTGTGAAGCTGTCTACAAGGTTGTCACATAGCTGGAAAGAAAGTGATCTCCTTCGAGACCTGTGTGTGCAAGGGGTTAATGCCCTGTATTTTCTTCTGTAATCTCTTGGAGCCCTTTTGACTCTTACAACTTCACACCTGTGCCTCAGCTTCAACCTTGAGCCTCTGTAATTAGCTTCTAGATCTGAACATACCAGACCGTGTCACTCAATGACATGTTAAGGGTCCCATTCCCAGCTGTCTTGTGTGTGCGTGTGTGCATGTGTGTGTGACGTGGAGGGGGGAAGAGGTGCATTTGAGTCTTGCTTGATGAACCAATGTTATTTATTGAAGGGGTTAAAGGGACAGTTCACCCAAATTATATAATTACATATTGGTTTCCTCACGCTGCTTCCTTACCCTGTAAGCAGTCTATGGACAAAGCTAAGATAGTAATCCGTGCTTTTGTTTTGCTTACCTGGCCTTACCTGCAAACTGTTTAGCATTTGTGGCCCAAAACCAACACAGGTCAATATCCCGATATTAAGAAACCAATATGTATTCGACATTTGGGTGAACTATCCCTTTAAGGGGTTTATTTGAGTCTTACTTGATGTACTTGAACACATGGACTCACCTTAACCTTTTCTCCTGGCATCCTTTGTCTCCATAGAATGGAATGAGTGGAAGAGCTGAGATATATGATATACTTTATTGTCCCCCACCAAGATTAAACTCCCAGGTATTCATAGGAAATTGGTGGGTGTCATGGTCTGTATCTTAAAAGACTGAGAAAATGGCCTTGGACCTCACTTCAATGTTATATCTGATTTTCTTGTAGGTATTTTGAATTTAATATTCAACACAGTGTAAGGACTATGTTATATTCTTCTCTTAACTTACCAGTAGTGGCATTAGAAGCCAGTCAAGAGGTGGGAAGGGTGCAGCCGATGTTCTACTTTCCCGTAGTGGGACAATGTAGGTGAGTGCAAGAAGAGCATTCTGAGTTTGCAGCCCAGGTCACACAGTCGTTTCACCCCTTACTGTAGGCTGGGGAAACGAATGAAGTGTTACCTCGTTTCCTAGTAGTCTTTTTAATATTTGTTTTTCAATTACAGGTAAGCAGAACCCCTTAGCGGGAAATAGATGTTACTATATTTACCATCTGTTGTCATATGTTGTTGATAAAATCTGAATTACATGGCTGTTTAATACATGTTGTTATTGTTTAGTTGAATAAATATTTAGTTGATTTAGTACAGTAATGTTATTAATGTTTTTAGGTTTGTGTTTTGGGGGAGTATTAAATGTTTGTTAAATATTCTGTTGATCAATGCAGTAATGTAGTTAATGTTTTGTTTAATACATTTTGTTGATCAGTATAGCAATGTAATTAAATTGATAAAACATAAAACTGTTTCCTAAATGTCTCATTAATATTGTGCATTGCTTTGTGACCCACAAAATTAAATAGATATCATATTTATTCCCTAAAATATTCCCTATTCCCTCATCTTTATTCCCTAAAATATTCCCTATTCCCTCATCTTTATTCCCTAAGATATGTAGTGCTTAGGTTAGTTGTCCATAATTTATGACTTAATAAGACAAAAAAAACTCCTAATGACTAGCTTTAATCCTCCCAATGGACAACAGTTGTCCTTTATGTTGAAATAGATGTCGTTTGAAAGTGCTCCTCTGGCACTTCTGGGACTTGTTTCCTGGTTTGACACTCCCTCCAATGTTAGGGCAAGATACAGCGTATGTGACCCGATTCAGGAAACTAGGCGTATGTCGCAAGTCACGATTTCACAGGAGAGCCGTTTGTACGTAAAAAATGATTTTTTTGTCAAGATGCATATTTTTGGGGGGCATTTCAAGTGAACTTTCATGTGCCTTAATAACAAACTTGTACGTCATCTGTAACTACGAATACAATTGTTAAATTACGAGCCTAGTTGGTTAAGCCACAGATAAAGGTTGCAACCTTCCCACTAGCCATGATTGGCTGAGATAATGAGTGGGCTGGACATGCCGAGAGAGGAGTTTGGATTGGTCTGCCATAGAAGCTCGTCACTCTGTGTTGGTAATCCTGTTGAACGCGGCTTTAAAAAAAAAATGTATTGTGTAGTGGAGCTGCATAAGTGTCTCCACTTTCTGGAGAGCCACGTTCTATCGGTTCGGTTGCTACGTTCTATCGGTTCGGTTGCCACGTTCTATCGGTTCGGTTGCTACGTTCTATCGGTTCGGTTGCTACATTCTATCGGTTCGGTTGCTACGTTCTATCGGTTCGGTTGCTACGTTCTATCGGTTCGGTTGCTACATTCTATCGGTTCGGTTGCCACGTTCTATCGGTTCGGTTGCCACGTTCTATCGGTTCGGTTGCTACATTCTATCGGTTCGGTTGCCACGTTCTATCAGTTCGGTTGCCACGTTCTATCAGTTCGGTTGCCACGTTCTATCGGTTCGGTTGCTACGTTCTATCGGTTCGGTTGCCACGTTCTATCAGTTCGGTTGCCACGTTCTATCGGTTCGGTTGCTACGTTCTATCGGTTCGGTTGCTACGTTCTATCGGTTCGGTTGCCACGTTCTATCGGTTCGGTTGCTACGTTCTATCGGTTCGGTTGCCACGTTCTATCAGTTCGGTTGCTACGTTCTATCGGTTCGGTTGCCACGTTCTATCGGTTCGGTTGCTACGTTCTATCGGTTCGGTTGCCACGTTCTATCAGTTCGGTTGCTACGTTCTATCGGTTCGGTTGCCAGCGACACGACCCAGTCGTTCAGTCTTTCCATTCTTTGTCTATGGACGTGACCCAGTCGTTTGTGCTTAATGTTCCATTGCCATACTGGCTGGCAACGTTCTTATCCCTTGGCTTGCTAGGTAGCCAACTACGGATAACAAAAGTAGTTATTAGTGACATTTATTTGGACATATCCATAAAAATGTGCTAATGAGGCGCGATTTCGCCTGGCATAGAAAATGTGCTCTCTCGTCAGGGCACTGTTGTTCAGAGGAGCTAGCCAACAACACAGCTAACACAATCACTTCACACTGAGGCTTGAAAGACTGTAAACTAGCTGCACTTCATTTCACCTTTTTACAATTTACATTTCTTTGTATATATCCATAAAAATGATGCCAACTGATTCATGATTTTGATTAGCTGAGAAAAGCTGCCTGCCTGACCTGTCTTGTCCCGACTCCAGACACATTCATTACTATGGGACAGCTGGACATCGAATTTCAATATCGAAAAAATGTTGCAAATGTCGGAGAGACAGACAGCAAGCTTTATACAAATCTCCACCGTTGAAAACTAAATGTCAGTATAAAAGAAATGTGAGATAACGTCTAGATGATTTTTATAGTGGAGATCAAGTTTATAAATTGCCTGGCTGGGCTGATGAGACAGCGGATTGAGCAGCCAGATGAAACAGAGTAAATAGGCCTTTTAATCAGTATTCAGGATTAGACCCACCCATTGTATAATAGCATATAACGCAGAACAGGGATTATAAGAGTATTGTATCAAAGCACCTGTTAAGATTCAGCTCATCCTAGTATTGTATCAGAGCACCAGAGCATTTTCAATGAATTGCTTGAAAAAATAGTGGCAACATACATCTACATTTTAGAAACATGATCAAATCTGAGAGAAAAATAAATACATATACGATTGCCAGAATCTTAAAATATTAAAAGGCAATTGAATATATAATATGAATATGTATTGAGCACCTTACCTCCAGGACCCAGTCAGGAGAGCAGCCTAGCTGTTCTGAGTAGCCTACTTGCTGTGGAGAAGTATTTCTGTTTGCTGTAGAGGAGCCTGCTAATAATAGGACCTAATAATAGGACCTAATAATAGTACCTGTCTGCCAGCCAAGACATCACACACACACTCCCACGACAGTCCACAGTTCCTCATATGGTAAATACACGCCGGACCTGCTACAATCTTATCTGTTGGCCATTATGTTAATGCTTTTCAAAATGCAGGTTATTCATCAGAAATCTGTTAGATAATATCCTCATTTGTGATGGCAACTTTTGCAGTTCACACTCGTTCACTGTTTTCACCATCAATGACCTGAGTTATAATGGAATTATATTAAAAGAATTGTATCCATTCCTGATACATAAAAGCTAGTCCCCAATGAACGTGTTCCTTAGCAATCGTGATGTGTTGGCAGAAACTCAGAGCTATGGTCTCTTTATAAAGAGCACTTGTGTCAGTTTAGTGTTGCTATCTCAGGCGTTCCACTGCCTCAGTTATTGCTGCTGAGTGTGAGCCAAAGGTAGAAAGTGGGATGTAAAAAATAATGAGGTGTTGAAATATCTCAACTTGCTGTTTTCCCATATAAACAAATACTATATTACAGAGGCAAGAAATACAATAAACAAATACTATATTACAATGACAAGAAATACAATAAACAAATACTATATTACAATGACAAGAAATACAATGCATTACAACCACATCCTGACGCGTCACAACCACATCCTGACGCGTCACAACCACATCCTGACGCGTCACAACCACATCCTGACGCGTCACAACCACATCCTGACGCGTCACAACCACATCCTGACGCGTCACAACCACATCCTGACGCGTCACAACCACATCCTGACGCGTCACAACCACATCCTGACGCGTCACAACCACATCATAATGCGCTACAACCACATCATAATGCGCTACAACCACATCATAATGCGCTATAACCACATCATAATGCGCTATAACCACATCATAATGCGCTATAACCACATCATAACGCGCTATAACCACATCATAACGCGCTATAACCACATCATAATGCGCTATAACCACATCATAACGCGCTATAACCACATCATAACGCGCTATAACCACATCATAACGCGCTATAACCACATCATAACGCGCTATAACCACATCATAATGCGCTATAACCACATCATAACGCGCTATAACCACATCATAATGCGCTATAACCACATCATAATGCGCTATAACCACATCATAATGCGCTATAACCACATCATAATGCGTTATAACCACATCATAATGCGCTATAACCACATCATAATGCGCTATAACCACATCATAATGCGCTATAACCACATCATAATGCGTTATAACCACATCATAATGCGTTATAACCACATCATAATGCATAATAACCACATAATGCATAATAACCACATCGTACTGCATCATACCTAGTACAATAGTACAGTACTTTGAGCAAGGCAGTTAACCTCCAACGACAACTGCTTCCCGGGTGCCGATGATGTCGTTTAAGGCAGCCCCCCCCCTCTCTAATTCAGAGCCGTTGGGTTAAATGCAGAAGACACATTTCAGTAGAATGCATTCAGTTGGTCAACTGAGTAGATAACCCCCTTTGTTGGTCAACTGAGTAGGTAACCCCCTTTGTTGGTCAACTGAGTAGGTAACCCCCTTTGTTGGTCAACTGAGTAGGTAACCCCCTTTGTTGGTCAACTGAGTAGGTAACCCCCTTTGTTGGTCAACTGAGTAGGTAACCTCCTTTGTTGGTCAACTGAGTAGGTACCCCTTTGTTGGTCAACTGAGTAGGTACCCCTTTGTTGGTCAACTGAGTAGGTAACCCCTTTGTTGGTCAACTGAGTAGGTACCCCCTTTGTTGGTCAACTGAGTAGGTAACCCCTTTGTTGGTCAACTGAATAGGTACCCCTTTGTTGGTCAGCTGAGTAGGTAACCCCTTTGTTGGTCAACTGAGTAGGTACCCCTTTGTTGGTCAGCTGAGTAGGTAACCCCCTTTGTTGGTCAACTGAGTAGGTACCCCTTTGTTGGTCAGCTGAGTAGGTAACCCCTTTGTTGGTCAACTGAGTAGGTACCCCCTTTGTTGGTCAACTGAGTAGGTAACCCCTTTGTTGGTCAACTGAGTAGGTAACCCCTTTGTTGGTCAACTGAGTAGGTACCCCCTTTGTTGGTCAACTGAGTAGGTAACCCCTTTGTTGGTCAACTGAGTAGGTACCCCCTTTGTTGGTCAGCTGAGTAGGTAACCCCTTTGTTGGTCAACTGAGTAGGTACCCCTTTGTTGGTCAACTGAGTAGGTAACCCCTTTGTGGGTCAACTGAGTAGGTACCCCCTTTGTTGGTCAACTGAGTAGGTAACCCCCTTTGTTGGTCAACTGAGTAGGTACCCCTTTGTTGGTCAACTGAGTAGGTACCCCCTTTGTTGGTCAACTGAGTAGGTACCCCCTTTGTTGGTCAACTGAGTAGGAACCCCTTTGTTGGTCAGCTGAGTAGGTAACCCCTTTGTTGGTCAACTGAGTAGGTACCCCCTTTGTTGGTCAGCTGAGTAGGTAACCCCCTTTGTTGGTCAACTGAGTAGGTACCCCCTTTGTTGGTCAGCTGAGTAGGTAACCCCCTTTGTTGGTCAACTGAGTAGGTACCCCTTTGTTGGTCAATTGAGTAGGTAACCCCCTTTGTTGGTCAACTGAGTAGGTACCCCTTTGTTGGTCAGCTGAGTTGGTAACCCCTTTGTTGGTCAACTGAGTAGGTACCCCTTTGTTGGTCAACTGAGTAGGTAACCCCTTTGTTGGTCAACTGAGTAGGTACCCCCTTTGTTGGTCAACTGAGTAGGTACCCCTTTGTTGGTCAACTGAGTAGGTACCCCTTTGTTGGTCAACTGAGTAGGTACCCCCTTTGTTGGTCAGCTGAGTAGGTAACCCCCTTTGTTGGTCAACTGAGTTGGTACCCCCTTTGTTGGTCAGCTGAGTAGGTAACCCCCTTTGTTGGTCAACTGAGTAGGTACCCCCTTTGTTGGTCAGCTGAGTAGGTAACCCTCTTTGTTGGTCAACTGAGTAGGTACCCCCTTTGTTGGTCAACTGAGTAGGTAACCCCTTTGTTGGTCAACTGAGTAGGTACCCCTTTGTTGGTCAACTGAGTAGGTACCCCTTTGTTGGTCAACTGAGTAGGTAACCCCTTTGTTGGTCAACTGAGTAGGTACCCCTTTGTTGGTCAACTGAGTAGGTACCCCTTTGTTGGTCAACTGAGTAGGTACCCCCTTTGTTGGTCAACTGAGTAGGTACCCCCTTTGTTGGTCAACTGAGTAGGTACCCCCTCTGTTGGTCAACTGAGTAGGTAACCCCCTTTGTTGGTCAACTGAGTAGGGACCCCTTTGTTGGTCAACTGAGTAGGTAACCCCCTTTTTTTGTTCAACTGAGTAGGTACCCCTTTGTTGGTCAACTGAGTAGGTAACCCCCTTTGTTGGTCAACTGAGTAGGTAACCCCCTTTGTTGGTCAACTGAGTAGGTAACCCCCTTTCCCCAACTGCTGGCATGTTACCCCATTTTTCCATTTGATTTACAGTAGGCTACATACTGTTTCTGTGTGTGAGAGTTAAGGCATGTTGACAGGTCGAGCGGGTCGAGAGCTTCAAGTTCCTCAGTGTCTACATCACTAAGGAGTTATCATTGTCTACACACACCAACACAAGTCGTGTAGAAGGCATGACAACGCCTCTTCCCCCTCAGGAGCCTGAAAAGATTCAGCGTGGGTCCTCAAATCCCCAAAGCATTCTACAGCTGCAGCATTGAGATCATCTTGACTGGCTGCATCACCGCCTGGTACGGCTGGCTGCATCACCGCCTGGTACGACTGGCTGCATCACCGCCTGGTACGGCTGGCTGCATCACCGCCTGGCTGCATCACCGCCTGGTACGGCTGGTTGCATCACCGCCTGGTACGACTGGCTGCATCACCGCCTGGTACGACTGGTTGCATCACCACCTGGTACGGCTGGCTGCATCACCGCCTGGTATGGTAACTGCTCGGCCTCCGACCACAAGGCACTACAGAGGGTAGTACGTACGGTACAGTACATCACTGGGGCCAAGCTCCCTGCCATCTAGGACCTCTATACCAGGCGGTGTCAGAGGAAGACCCTAAAAACTGTCAAAGGCTCCAGCCACCCAAGTCATAGACTGTTCTCTATGCTCCCTCACGGCTCAAGTGGTACCGATGCACCAGGTCTGGAACCAACAGGACCCTGAACAGCTTCTACCCCCCAAGCCATAAGACTGCTAAATAGTTTGTCTGGGTAGTTAGTCCAACTAATTAACGATCTACAGTCACCCTTTTTGACTCATCACATATGCTGCTGCTACTGTTCATTATTTATCCTGTTGCCTCGTCACTTTATCCCTATCTACCTGTATATGTACATATCTCCCTCAATTACCTCGCTAATAGCTAGGCTAGGTTGAAGATACCATGTAGATCGCGACCACCACCTAATAATTATCATCAAAAACAATTGTCATTACCATCAAACTAAAACGGGATGCAACAGTTCTACAGTATAATTGGCTTAAAAGCCAATGTGTATTATTTAACATTACTATTAAAATAGTACTCACTTATAGGAATGGGCCATTGTGTACAAGTTGCTAGCTATCCCATAAAGCTATCGCCCGAAACCACATATCGTCATCTTCTCTGTTTTACTAACTTCCTGTTCTTTGACGGACTCTGGCTGGACTGAAGACGACGCTAGTGCGTTGCGTTTTCATTCCGTTGTGGACGTCTCCATCGAAATGCACGGCATCCATCGTAACGTAACGGAGTGCTTATGGGTAATGTGAACGAGGCTTTAGTCTACACCCGTTATTTATGAAGCAATGAATTACCAGACTCATTACCTGTGTGCATTACAACACTGTATATATACACATAATATGACATTTGTAATGTCTTTATTATTTTTGAAATTTCTGTATGTGTAATGTTTACTGTTAATATACAAAATTGAAATAAACAATAAAAATTATCTACCTCACTTGCTTTGGCGATGTTAACATATGTTTCCCATGCCAATAAAGCCCCTTGAATTGAATTGAATTTAGAGAGAAGATAGTGGGAGAGTGTAAGAGGGAGAAGATGATAGAGAGGGAGAGAGCAAGAGGGAGAAGATGATAGAGAGAGGGAGAGGGAGAAGATGATAGAGAGGGAGAGAGCAAGAGGGAGAAGATGATAGAGAGGGAGAGAGCAAGAGGGAGAAGATGATAGAGAGGGAGAGAGCAAGAGGGAGAAGGTGATAGAGAGGGAGAAGATGATAGAGAGGGAGAAGATGATAGAGAGGGAGAAGATGATAGAGAGAGAGAAGATGATAGAGAGAGGGAGAGGGAGAAGAAGAAGACGTTAGATGGTGGAGGAACAAAGAGGGAGAGAGTAACAAAGTATAGATAGCTGCTACCTAGGGTGGTAAAGTATGTGATTTAGTATTTCAGTGTGTCAGAGATAATCTTCATCCTCCTCTGTCACTTTGCCATACCCTGGGTTCAGCTGTAATGACACACATCTACACCCAGGGTTGTCCAGTAGCCACTCCTGTCGGTAGGTTCTCTCCTGTCACAGCACTGCAGCTGTGTAATCTAGGGCCTACACACACGGGTTTACAGATGAATGCATGTATTTAGGCATAAAGTCGAAAGGGAGGGTAACAGGCAAGTATTACTGACCAACCCATGGATAAAAACACTATGTGTAGGGGGTTCTGTGTGTGTGTGTTCTCACCTCGTATCTGTGTGTGTGTGTGTTCTCACCTCGTATCTGTGTGTGTGTGTGTGCGTGTGTGTTCTCACCTCGTACAGTGATGGGGAACAAATTGATTCAGTTACAGATCAGGATATTGTATATCGTATCGTTTTGACAATATCACAATATAATTTTTTTACGCTAGTTTGCTTTTCCTGCACAAAAATTCCATGATCTTTCCTTCATTACTTGTTGTCCTTCTTTTTAAATAAGAAGCCATTTTTTTTGGGCCACTTTTATTTCCATGACTGATCAAAAACGTTGTTTTCTAATGTCTCGCTCTTGTCCCTCTGCACATATGGTGAGAATAAAGTTTTGAACATCAAATCACAAAAAAAATCACAGTATTGAATCGCAATACATATCGTATCGGCACCTAAGTATTGTGATAATATCTTATTGTGAGGTTCCCAGCCCTAATTAGCAATATGATCCCTCTTTATTTCGGGATCCAAGAAGGTCCTGTTTATTGACAAACAACCTCTACAGAGAGAGAGATGCCCACACCCCATTTAGGCCCCCTCAGATCAGACCTATGCCACTCCCGCCCACCCCATTCCCCCCATTCCTGCAAAGAGGGCCTCAACATGAAAGTCACACATACGCCCAGGTCGTGAGCAGGCAAACAGGCCCAACCCCCACTCTTACACTAACCGATGCCAATGGCATGTACCAGATGCTCAGCAGGCTCTGGTCACACTTAGTGGCCTGAGGCCAAACCACACAACCAACAACATTGGACACTTTATGGAACACAAAGCCTTCACTATCTCATCCTGGAATATCCAAGGCATGAGGTCATCTGCCTTTGGCCTGAAGAGCAGGAACCTCGGCAATACAGTCATCCTACAAGAAACATGGTATAAGGGAGACGGACCCACTGGTTGCCCTCTAGGTTACAGAGAGCTGGTAGTCCCATCACCAAACTACCAGTTGTGAAACAGGGAAGGGATTCAGGGGGTATGCTAATTAGGTATAGAGCACACCTAACTCACTATTAAATTAATCAAAACAGGAACATTTTACATTTGGCTAGAAATTCAAAAGGAAATGATCTTAACAGAGAAAAATGTCCTCCTGTGTGTTACCTATATCCCCCCACTAGAATCCCCATACTTTAATGAAGACAGCTTCTCCATCCTGGAGGGGGAAATCAATCATTTCCAGTCCCAGGGACATGTACTAGTCTGTGGTGACCTAAATGCCAGAACCGGACAAGAACCTGACACCCTCAGCACACATGGGGACAAACATCCACCTGGAGGTGACAGCATTCCCTCCCCCATATACCCCACTAGGCACAACTACGACAACATAACCAACAAAAATGGGCCACAATTCCTGCAGCTCTGTTGCACGCTGGGTATGTACATAGTCAATGGTAGGCTTCGAGGGGACTCCTATGGTAGGTACACCTATAGCTCATCTCTTGGCAGTGTTGTACTGTTGTACTGTAGACTACTTTATCACTGACCTCAACCCAGAGTCTCTCAGAGCGTTCACAGTCAGCCAACTGACACCCCTATCTGATCACAGCAAAATCACAGTCTACTTGAACAGAGCAAAACTCAATCATGAGGCATCAAAGCCAAAGGAACTGAGTAATATTAAGAAATGCTCTCAAGAGAAGACAGGCTATGTGCACACTGCCCACAAAATGAGGTGGAAGCTGATCTGCACTTCCTAACCTCCTGCCAAATGTATGACCATATTAGAGAGACATATTTCCCTCAGATTACACAGACCCACAAAGAATTCGAAAACAAATCCAATTTTGATAAACTCCCATATCTACTGGGTGAAATACCACAGTGTACCATCACAGCAGCAAGATTTGTGACCTGTTGCCTCAAGAAAAGGGCAACCAGTGAAGAACAATATTTTCCCTTTTCTACTTCAACTATTTTCACATCGTTACAACACTGTATATAGACATAATGACATTTGTCTATTCATAATATGACAAATGTCTATTATTTTGGAACTTCTGTGAGTGTAATGTTTACTGTTAATTTTTGTTGTTTATTTCACTTTTGTTTATTATCTATTTCACTTGCTTTGGCAATGTTAACAATATGTTTCCCATGACAATAAAGCCCCTTGAATTGAATTGAAAGGAAGGTCCTGTTTATTGGCAAACACAAGGAGAGAAGCTCCTCCTAACCTCTACAGAGGGAGATAGATGGAGGGATGGAGGGACAGAGAGGGGAGGGAGGGACCGAGGGAGGGAGAGTGAGATATCACCAGCTAGTCATTCATTTGTGTGTGTGTATGCAGTCCCCTGTGTTTGCGTACCTCTGTGTGTGTGTGAATTTGGGCAATTCTTTGTGCAAAGGTAAAAGTGGGGTTGATGTACTCAGTAGGGTCTTTACAATCTATATCTGGTAATGTATGGTGTCGTCTTGGTTACCTCGGTACAAACATGATCTTTAGCCAGGACTGTCACACCTTCGATTGTCTTTCCACCCCTCCTCATGAACATCAGTAAACAGCATGGGTAGGAACAGCTATATGTAGGGTGTATAAAATGTATACATTCAGTATTTATATAATTTATCACACATTTTAATACGTTTTAAATGCATTTCAAATCACTGGATTTCAATTAAAAAATGATCCGATGCGATCTGCACTTTAAAAAAATAAATAAATAAATATATATATATATATTTTTTTACAATAATTCACATGCACATTGTGACTGAGAGAAGTTTTTGTAACTTGAGTCGAGAATTGTAATGTAACATTTGGAGTTAAAGTGAAAGTATTTAATTGTATGTCGAGTCATCTGTTATTTAATAGTAAATTGTACAGGCTAAATGTGCTTGCCCCTCTCTGTGGTAAATGCCTTTGAAGCAGGCTACCACCCGGTTACTCTACCCTGCACGCCAGAGGCTGCTGCCCTATGTACAAAGACATGGAACACTGGTCACTTTAATAATGTTTACATACTGTTTTACTCATTTCATATGTTGGGGGTGGCAGGGTAGCCTAGTGGTTAGAGCGTTGGACTAGTAACCGAAAGGTTGCAAGTTCAAATCCCCGAGCTGAAAAGATACAAATCTGTCATTCTGCCCCTGAACAGGCAGTTAACCCACTGTTCCCTGGTAGGCTGTCATTGAAAATAAGAATTTGTTCTTAACTGACTTGCCTAGTAAAATAAAGGGAAAGGAAAACATGGTTCAGTCTGCTTTCCACTAGGCACTGGGAGAGGTAAAAACAACTGTATTATAGTCAATCCTATTCAACTATTGCTGTATATACACACACACTCTAAAATGTGCAGTTTTGCCACACAATACAAAGTCACAGATGGTTCAAAGTTTGATGGAGCGCGCAATTGGAATTCTCTAAAACACACACACACACATTTATACTCAATACTCTGACATTGCTCATCTTAATATTGATATATTTCTTCATTCCATTCTTTTAGATCTGTGTGTATTGTTGTGAAATGTTAGATATTACTGCACTGTTGGAGCTAGGAACACAAGCATTTAGTTAGATATTACTGCACTGTTGGAGCTAGGAACACAAGCATTTAGTTAGATACTACTGCACTGTTGGAGCTAGAAACACAAGCATTTAGTTAGATACTACTGCACTGTTGGAGCTAGGAACACAAGCATTTAGTTAGATACTACTGTACTGTTGGAGCTAGGAACACACTTCCTGTTATGGGTATAAGAGCATTTAGTTAGATATTACTGCACTGTTGGAGCTAGGAACACAAGCATTTAGTTAGATATTACTGCACTGTTGGAGCTAGATGGCACAGTAATGTGAATGGCTAACTTCCTGTTATGGGTATAAGATGGCACAGTAATGTGAATGGCTAACTTCCTGTTATGGGTATAAGATGGCACAGTAATGTGAATGGCTAACTTCCTGTTATGGGTATAAGATGGCACAGTGATGTGAATGGCTAACTTCCTGTTATGGGTAATAAGATGGCACAGTGATGTGAATGGCTAACTTCCTGTTATGGGTATAAGATGGCACAGTGATGTGAATGTCTAACTTCCTGTTATGGGTGAAAGATGGCACAGTGATGCCATCTGTTGGTAAATGTTGATTACTGCAACTCCAGTGTTTTTAATCGATGTGCTTGAGATACCCGGAGGTATTGCAATGTACTGAACAAGACTGGTTACTCGCATCAATGCCTCTGTCTCGTTATTTAACATCCAAACACTTACTGTGCCACTCAAGAGACACACAATTGAATGTTAATTTCGAGGGGTGTATGAATATGAAATGCATGATTAGGCTAACAGACTTACAACAAATTAATTGACTTAATTGTATTACTACTTTAGTACTGGTATTGTTTTACCAGTATTACTGCCATTGGGATACTAATTTCTCAGTAATTGGTCATTCATATCCTTCCATACTCACTGAAGCGCTCCAAGCATCGGACCTCCTACATTCGTAATGACGCACTCCAATGACCGAGTGAAAATATGCAATGAGCTCATCCCTGCTGTGTCCTGCTGTGACTGTACTGCTGGAAGGGAGTCCACACATGTTTTTGACTGGCACAAACTTTTCGCCCTGTCATGTTTTCACTACGGTTCTCCCGTGACAATAAACCAGGTATTGGAGTCCCATATAACTATTTGAGGTGAATGCAAGGATTTATTAGTTTATCAGGTTGAAGAGGTCGAATGATAACAAAAAATATATATTTTTGTGATTTGGTTTGGCTACTTCTGCACACAAAAAAATTACGGTGGCGCTTCAACTCCAAGACGCGCTGTGCGTTCCTCTTCCAAAGATCAACATGATGTCTGCCATTGACACGGGTACCTCTGTGTACCAACGAGCAAAACTACTGAACTGGCTTTACACGTCGCTACATGACACGCAACAGACCAATACCTTCGATGCGTTCCGAACGGAATCGGAGAGTTCTCCACGCGACCGGAACAACAAACAGCGGTCCGAGGCTGCTGTCGACCTGAGCACTGCGCTCAACTCTAACTATCTCATCAACTTCGTGCAACTTCAGAGGAATGAGGTAGAAATTTTATTTAACTTCAGATATGTTATTTGTTCGAATTCCATCATGTCATGCCAAATAACTTGTATTAAAAACTGAATCCAGTAATGTATTATGTCATACATGGAACAAACTTGAGAGAAAAGTAGGTTTAATCGTGTGAATGGCAATGTTATAATTAACATAAACGCTGCGTATGCCTACACATTCACTTGAAGCATGCACAAATATGTTCTTATATCATTTGGTTTTTGATTCTAATAAGTTATTGTACTCATCCCATATAGGGCTATGAATCTTACCTTCCCATTTTCAGCAAGGGTACCAATCCAATGTGCCACCATACTGTACAGTAAACCCCCAGCTCCACCATACTGTACAGTAAACCCCTAGCTCCACTATACTGTACAGTAAACCCCCAGCTCCACTATACTGTACAGTAAACCCCCAGCTCCACCATACTGTACAGTAAAATATGTTCCACCATTTGTACAGTAAACCCCCAGCTCCACTATACTGTACAGTAAACCCCACTGCTTCACCATACTGTACAGTAAACCCCCAGCTCCACCATACTGTACAGTAAACCCCCAGCTCCACCATACTGTACAGTAAACCCCCAGCTCCACCATACTGTACAGTAAACCCCCAGCTCCACCATACTGTACAGTAAACCCCCCAGCTCCACCATACTGTACAGTAAACCTCTAGCTCCACCATACTGTACAGTAAACCCCAGCTCCACCATACTGTACAGTAAACCCCAGCTCCACCATACTGTACAGTAAACCCCCAGCTCCACCATACTGTACAGTAAACCTCTAGCTCCACCATACTGTACAGTAAACCCTAACTCCACCATACTGTACAGTAAACCCCCAGCTCCACCATACTGTACAGTAAACCCCAGCTCCACCATACTGTAGCTCCACCATACTGTACAGTAAAGTCCACCAACTGTACAGTAAACCCCCAGCTCCACCATACTGTACAGTAAAAGCTCCACCATACTGTACAGCTCCACCATACTGTACAGTAAACCCTAGCTCCACCATACTGTACAGTAAACCCCAGCTCCACCATACTGTACAGTAAACCCCCAGCTCCACCATACTGTACAGTAAACCCTAGCTCCACCATACTGTACAGTAAACCCCTAACTCCACCATACTGTACAGTAAACCCCCAGCTCCACCATACTGTACAGTAAACCCCTAACTCCACCATACTGTACAGTAAACCCCCAGCTCCACCATACTGTACAGTAAACCCCCAGCTCCACTATACTGTACAGTAAACCTCTAGCTCCACCATACTGTACAGTAAACCCTTAGCTCCACCATACTGTACAGCTGTATGTAGGCTGTAATACACACTAGGAAAAGAGGGTTCCTCAAGGGTTCTTTGGAATAGGTGATAGTTCTATGTGGAACCACAATGACTCAAATAACCATTTGAGTCCTTCAATGGTTCTTTGCAGTTCACAAAAGGGTCCTTGGCTCTTTTAGTGTCAATTAAAATGTAGGGGTGGAGGCTACTTACAATAGTAGGGCGTGGTGAGAGTGTCATTCCAGTGTTTTCAATCTATTGTGTTATGTCATTACATGTTAAATATGACTATGGCCAGGGATGGTGTCTTGTGTAACACTCATGTATGGCTTTGTGTCAATTGAGAACTGTTGACTAAGTCAGTGGTTTGAGAACTGTGGACTAGGTCAGTGGTTTGAGAACTGTTGACTAGGTCAGTGGTTCTCAATTCACTCCTCTGGGACCTTCAGCCGTTCCAGAGCTAGCACACCTGATTGACAAGTTGAGTCAACACAATACCACCTATGGAATTTTAGCAATGTACTATGGCTAACCAGAATTTATTTTTTTTTCTAAAACTGTATGTTATTTTAAAAAAAAGGATCTACAAAGAACCTTTGAGATTGAGTTTCATAGCGAAACCCTTTTTAGGTGATATAGAACCTTTTTAATGGTCCTTTATAGAACCTTAGGGAAGGGTTCTTTATAGCACCATACAGATTCCATTTAGAACCCGAGGAGTATGGTTCTTTATAGAACCTTAGGGAAGGGTTCTTTTTAGCACCATACAGATTCAATTTAGAACCCGAGGAGTATGGTTCTTTATAGAACCTTAGGGAAGGGTTCTTTATAGCACCATACAGATTCAATTTAGAACCCGAGGAGTATGGTTCTTTATAGAACCTTAGGGAAGGGTTCTTTTTAGCACCATACAGATTCAATTTAGAACCCGAGGAGTATGGTTCTTTATAGAACCTTAGGGAAGGGTTCTTTTTAGCACCATACAGATTCCATTTAGAACCCGAGGAGTATGGTTCTTTATAGAACCTTAGGGAAGGGTTCTTTTTAGCACCATACAGATTCCATTTAGAACCCGAGGAGTATGGTTCTTTATAGAACCTTAGGGAAGGTTCCATGTAGCATCAACAAGGGATCTGAATGACCCCCTCTTGTACATAGTGCCTGGTGTGTGTTGAGACTGTTCTGTCAGTGGGTTGCCAGGGGAGGTTTGGCACCTTGAAAAAGGCCCCTTACAGCTTTTTAAAAACATGATTGCTGTGTTAAAAACAACCCAAATTGGGTTCTTTGGTCACCCAATGCTGGGTACATGTTGGACAGAACACACGCTGGGTTATTTTGATCCAGCCAGTTGGGTTGCATGTTGGGTTGTTGGGATTACCCAAACATGAGCTAATTTAACCATCAACTGGGTCTTTTATTCTCTCATGCTGGGTTGACCTATCAGCTGGGTCTTTTATTCTCTCATGCTGGGTTGACCTATCAGCTGGGTCTTTTATTCTCTCATGCTGGGTTGACCTATCAGCTGGGTCTTTTACCTATCAGCTGGGTCTTTTTTTCTCATGCTGGGTTGACCTATCAGCTGGGTCTTTTATTCTCTCATGCTGGGTTGACCTATCAGCTGGGTCTTTTATTCTCTCATGCTGGGTTGACCTATCAGCTGGGTCTTTTATTCTCTCATGCTGGGTTGACCTATCAGCTGGGTCTTTTATTCTCTCATGCTGGGTTGACCTATCAGCTGGGTCTTTTATTCTCTCATGCTGGGTTGACCTATCAGCTGGGTCTTTTATTCTCTCATGCTGGGTTGACCTATCAGCTGGGTCTTTTATTCTCTCATGCTGGGTTGACCTATCAGCTGGGTCTTTTGTTCTCTCATGCTGGGTTGACCTATCAGCTGGGTCTTTTTGAACGTATTCCTTAGGTGATTTTCAGGCGGCATGGCTTTCAGATAGATCTTATTTGCCACCCGTGAGAGTAAATGTCATTCCTGTTGATCATGGTAAGCTAACATACTGCAAATATATATTCTGTGCGCTTTACACTTCTGTAAGCCTCATTGAAGCGGCAAAAATCTCAATGTTTGACCTTAACACATGATGACTATACAACAGAACAGATGATAACTATAGAACAGAACAGATGACTATACAACAGAACAGATGACTATAGAACAGAACAGATGACTATAGAACAGAACAGATGACTATACAACAGAACAGATGATAACTATAGAACAGAACAGATGACTATACAACAGAACAGATGACTATACAACAGAACAGATGACTATACAACAGAACAGATGACTATACAACAGAACAGATGATGACTATACAACAGAACAGATGACTATACAACAGAACAGATGACTATACAACAGAACAGATGATGACTATACAACAGAACAGATGATGACTATACAACAGAACAGATGACTATACAACAGAACAGATGACTATACAACAGAACAGATGATGACTATACAACAGAACAGATGACTATACAACAGAACAGATGATAACTATAGAACAGAACAGATGACTATACAACAGAACAGATGACTATACAACAGAACAGATGACTATACAACAGAACAGATGATGACTATACAACAGAACAGATGATGACTATACAACAGAACAGATGACTATACAACAGAACAGATGACTATACAACAGAACAGATGACTATACAACAGAACAGATGACTATACAACAGAACAGATGACTATACAACAGAACAGATGACTATACAACAGAACAGATGAACAGGAATGACATTTACTCTCACACGTGGCTAGAATAACCATCTGAAAGCCACTCATTTACTAAACTATCTGACCCACTGGGTCGTATCTCAATAACCCAGTGCCAATAACCCAGCCTTGCTATTTTATTCAAGAAAACAACCCAACTAAGTGACCGACCGCCTACAACCCAGCTGTAGGGTCAACCAAACAACCCAGCAGTAGAGTCAACCAAACAACCCAGCAGTAGAGTCAACCAAACAACCCAGCAGTAGAGTCAACCAAACAACCCAGCAGTAGGGTCAACCAAACAACCCAGCAGTAGAGTCAACCAAACAACCCAGCAGTAGAGTCAACCAAACAACCCAGCAGTAGAGTCAACCAAACAACCCAGCAGTAGAGTCAACCAAACAACCCAGCAGTAGAGTCAACCAAACAACCCAGCAGTAGAGTCAACCAAACAACCCAGCAGTAGAGTCAACCAAACAACCCAGTAGTAGAGTCAACCAAACAACCCAGCAGTAGAGTCAACCAAACAACCCAGCATTTTCTAGAGTGTAGGTCCGACACCTCCTGGTCCGAAGAGTATAGTATGCGTCTCAAATGGCACCCTATTCCCTATGTAGTACACTACTTCTGACCAGGGACCATGTAACTCTGGTCAAAAGTAGTGCACTATAAAGAGGATATGGTGCCGTTAAGGAACGTACTCGCCATGTTCCTCCACTGGTCTGGTGGTGGTGGTGCTGAATTCAAATGTATCCCCTATAGAAAGCTAGTCCTCCTGCACCAGGGTAAATGTATCCCCTATAGAAAGCTAGTCCTCCTGCACCAGGGTAAATTGAAGTATATTCATTTGTTAGTCCTTATGTAGCTGTTATGACAGCGTTATGCCATCAGCCAAAGTAGTGAAGATTTGTTGCCTTTCATCCTGACACAGTTCTATTCCACAACACAAGTTATGTAGAGCCAGTAACAATCTTCACATTGGTACCACAGTCAGTTCTCCTCTGGACCACAGACACACTGGTACCACAGTCAGTTCTCCTCTGGACCACAGACACACTGGTACCACAGTCAGTTCTCCTCTCTGGACCACAGACACACTGGTACCACAGTCAGTTCTCCTCTCCTCTCTGGACCACACTGGTACCACAGTCAGTTCTCCTCTCTGGACCACAGACACACTGGTACCACAGTCAGTTCTCCTCTCCTCTCTGAACCATAGATACACTGGTACCACAGTCAGTTCTCCTCTCTGGACCACAGACACACTGGTACCACAGTCAGTTCTCCTCTCTGAACCACAGACACACTGGTACCACAGTCAGTTCTCCTCTCTGAACCACAGACACACTGGTACCACAGTCAGTTCTCCTCTCTGGACCACAGACACACTGGTACCACAGTCAGTTCTCCTCTCTGAACCACAGACACACTGGTACCACAGTCAGTTCTCCTCTCTGAACCACAGACACACTGGTACCACAGTCAGTTCTCCTCTCTGGACCACAGACACAATGGTTCTGATTGTGTCAACCCAAATGGGGTGAAATAGAAAAGATCTTTGACAAAGACATTCTGTTCCTCCAAAGAAATGGAACTCTTTCTGCTCGTAGACTGAATGACAACGCAATAAAAGAAGGTCTGGTTCTGTTGTGCAGAGTGAGTAGACTAGCAAACAGGAAAACCTAAGTTTTGGTGTCTAATATCCCAGATTGGGCCTTTAACATACTCTAAACGCGGTCTCCTCGACCGTGAACGCGGTCTCCTCGACCACATTGCCTTTGTCGCTATAAAGAGGATGTTCAGTGCTATGGATTGACTAGAGCCCTCACCGTTTTCTATCCGCAGGCCTTAAACAGCAACTTGTATAAAAGCTCCTCGCTCAACAACATCATAGACGGCCTGAGTTCTCTGACAGACCACTTCTCTGACCTCTCCATCTCCTCTGAGCCACGCAAATCCAGCAAGCGACCTCCGCCCAACTACCTGTGCCATCTCTGCTTCAACAAAGGACACTACATCAAACACTGTCCTCAGGTGAGCTGGGCATGGCCCCTACACACTACACACTACCCTCAGGTGAGCTGGGCATGGTCCCTTCACACACACACACTGTCCTCAGGTGAGCTGGGCATGGTCCCTTCACACACTACACACTACACACACACACACTACACACTACCCTCAGGTGAGCTGGGCATGGTCCCTTCACACACTACACACTACCCTCAGGTGAGCTGGGCATGGCCCCTACACACACACTACCCTCAGGTGAGCTGGGCATGGCCCCTACACACACACACACACACACACTACCCTCAGGTGAGATGGGCTTGGCCCCTACACACACACACACACACACACTACCCTCAGGTGAGCTGGGCATGGCCCCTACACACACACACACACACTACCCTCAGGTGAGCTGGGCATGGCCCCTACACACACACACACACACTACCCTCAGGTGAGCTGGGCATGGCCCCTTCACACACACACACACACACACACTACCCTCAGGTGAGCTGGGCATGGTCCCTACACACACACACACACACACACACACACACTACCCTCAGGTGAGCCGGGCATGGTCCCTACACACACACACACACACACACACTACCCTCAGGTGAGCCGGGCATGGTCCCACACACACACACACACACACACTACACACTACCCTCAGGTGAGCTGGGCATGGCCCCTTCACACACTACACACTACCCTCAGGTGAGCTGGGCATGGCCCCTTCACACACTAACCCTCAGGTGAGCTGGGCATGGCCCCTTCACACACTACTTCACACACACACACTACCCTCAGGTGAGCTGGGCATGGCCCCTTCACACACACACACTACCCTCAGGTGAGCTGGGCATGGCCCCTTCACACACACACACACACACACACACACACACACACACACACACACACACACACACACACACACACACACACACACACACACACACACACACACACACACACTACCCTCAGGTGAACCGGGCATGGCCCCTTCACACACACACACACTACCCTCAGGTGAGCTGGTGGCCCCTTCACACACACACACACACACACACACTACCCTCAGGTGAGCTGGGCATGGCCCCTTCACACACACACACTACCCTCAGGTGAGCTGGGCATGGCCCCTTCACACACACACACACACACACACACACACACACACACACACACACACACACACACACACACACACACACACACACACACACACACACACACACACACACACACTACCCTCAGGTGAGCTGGTGGCCCCTTACCCTCAGGTGAGCTGGGCATGGCCCCTTCACACACACACTACCCTCAGGTGAGCTGGGCATGGCCCCTTCACACACACACACACACACACACACACACACACACACACACACACACACACACACACACACACACACACACACACACACACACACACACACACACACACACACACACACACACACACACACACACACACACACACACACACACACACACACACACACACACACACTACCCTCAGGTGACCCGGGCATGGGCCCTTCTGAAGCAAACCAGCTACAGTACAGTGCAGCCACCTTGGTCTGCTTTGAAAACAAATGCCTGATGATTGTTGAGGAAAGATGGTTAGCGGTTACATAACTAAGTAGTATTAATGGTTTGTCAATAGTAATGTCCCTTGATGTTACAAGACTCACAATCACAATGAATCTGAAGAGCTCACACACGCTGATATCATGTTTCTGATAAGAACTAAAACTCTGATGAATTACAGGGGTTCTAGAGTTTTAGGACTTCTATATTCATTCCACTAAACCATCATTAAGATCTAAAACTCTGTGATAAAGTACAGGGGTTGTGAAGGGAGTAGTACACAGCGTTGTATGAGATCTTCAGTTTCTTGCCAATTTCTTGCATGGAATAGCCTTCATTTCTCAGAACAAGAATAGACTGACGAGTTTCAGAAGAAAGTTTTGTTTCTGGCCGTTTTGAGCCTGTAATGCTGATGCTCCAGATACTCAACTAGTCTAAAGGCCAGTTTTATTGCTTCTTTAAAATCAGAACAACAGTTTTCAGCTGTGCTGACATAATTGCAAAAGGGTTTTCAAATGATCAACAAAAAATGTGCTTTTCCTTCAAAAAAAGGACATTTGTGACCCCAAACTTTTGAACAGTAGTGTATATCTAGTCCAGGGCTCTCCAACCCTATTCCTGGAGAGATAACCTCCTGTAGGTTTACATCAGGACTCTCCAACCCTGTTCCTGGAGTGGTACCCTCCTGTAGGTTTACATCAGGGCTCACCAACCCTGTTCCTGGAGAGGTACCCTCCTGTAGGTTTACATCAGGGCTCACCAACCCTGTTCCTGTAGGTTTACATCAGGGCTCTCCAACCCTGTTCCTGGAGAGATACCCTCCCGCCCAGGAAATGTTGTGAAAGCAAGTAGCTTTCTGGTCCGTGATATGAGAGGAAACGAGGGACATAAACAGCCTGAAGACAGCCATTGAAATCAAAATCACAAACTCTAAAGCATGAAGTGCAACTGATTTGAACAGCGAGGTTGAGAGACGAACAGGGTTGAGGAGACGAGACCTGACAGGTGCAACAAGTTGAAGTAGGGTGCACGGAAGGTCTGGTGGACAAAACGCATCAAACTTGGCTTTCATTCGTTATCGTTAGGTGTAAATAAAGCTAATTTTAAGAAGAGAAATTGTGGAAATACCCATAATGATGACTTTGTGGCTGTTCATAAATCAGCAGAACGTTAAAGACCTATTTATTGACACTTTATGTAGTTGTCCTGTAATACTTTGTTTGAAATGACACCTTCGGTCATTCATAACACATCCATAAAGACTCATCCATAAAGACTCATCCATAAAGACTCATCCATAAAGACTCATCCATAAAGACTCATCCATAAAGACTCATCCATAAAGACTCATCCATAAAGACTCATCCATAAAGACTCATCCATAAAGACTCATCCATAAAGACTCATCCATAAAGACTCATCCATAAAGGCTCATCCATAAAGACTCATCCATAAAGACTCATCCATAAAGACTCATCCATAAAGACTCATCCATAAAGACTATCACATGACGCCGTACTTGCTTTAAAAGTCAGACCCATTTGATCGTTCATAACACAAGTAAAGGCTAAATGATGGTAAACACAAATGTATTAACGTTTAGGGGAATTATCACAGAATTATCACAGAATTATCACAGAATTATCACAGAATTATCACAGCTACAACAAATAAACATCAAATAAAGTTTACAACGATTTCATTTCTACATTTAAAAAAACAACACAAAAACATGAAGTTTCAAAAAGTCCAACATTAAACACTACTATACTAATGTAATTACATTACACAGGGCTGTGAATAGTGTAGCTGCTCCCTGAGCTGGAGGACCATTGGTTCTGTCCTCTCTGCCTGCTGGAGATGTTGCATGTTGGTGCAAACCTTAAAAGTACCAAACAAAGTTAGCAGGTGTGTTAGGGAATGTTTTGTCACCTGGATAAGGACAGAAATACTCTAAATGGGTAGACGGGGAAACCAGTCGCTTCGTATTATTAGATTCCTTTTTTCATTTACAAATCATTTACAAATCTCATGATGTGATTATTTCTCGATGGATTTTTATTTAACTGAGCCTGCTGACTGGATACGTTTCGTTAGCTTGCTAGCTAGCTAGCTATAACTCTGAAGTCGCTGAAATGATTTGAAATAACGATTTGAGGTAGCTATGTAATCTAACACAACACTTCACTGTTACAAACTCATTTAAATTACAATAAGTAAAGATGAATATACTTGTTTGTTTGTCGCTGTCCAGCGGGCATTTGATTTGTGAACTTATTACATGTGCTCTTACTGAGCTATAGAAATATATAATAATATAGAAATGCCGCTAACCAAACAGTGCAGGACATGCACACTGAATTAAAGGACAACGACACTCAAAAATGAAAGCTTCTTTGATTTTTCCCAGACATCAAGTCTTCCCCTTGATGTGTTCACAACGATGCTTAAACCACATCAATTCCAATTTGGTTGAAAAGCAGAAAAATGGGGCAAATCCGAAATCTGGAAAACAGTTTAGTCAGTGGACCTGTTGGTTTCAGTCTTCCCTCAGTCTCTGCCATGTTTGTATGTCAATGGTTTAATGGTTTAATGTTGTCTTTAACCTCAGTGCTATTGAATGTGAGACAAATCCCTGTCAAATGACAAATAAATTAACTAAAATGACTGTGTCAAAATGTAAATGTCATCTAATGTCATTATCAGGGGAAAAAAACTGTTGTCAGAAAACCCCAAGACTTCTAAGAATCAATTTACAGCCAGTCAAAATGTTTACAACAACTTATAAATATAATCCATGCTACCCTATGCATTGGAATGGTAGATGCTAGATCAACATGCTGGTGACAACATTCTGAGTATCCCCTGACATCTTTTACCGTCCCATAAGGCATTGGAATGGTAGATGCTAGATCAACATGCTGGTGACAACATTCTGAGTAGTATGCTAGATCAACATGCTGGTGACAACATTCTGAGTATCCCCTGACATCTTTTACCGTCCCATAAGGCATTGGAATGGTAGATGCTAGATCAACATGCTGAGGACATACATCAGCCATGTCCCATGAGACTGAAAAGATGTCAGGGAAAACAGAGAGATAGCTATGCTTCCCTTCTAGCAGAGCCACGACCCTTTTAATGTGCTGCAGTCTGGAAACACTTTATGCTGGCCTGGTTGGGATTCTTGTGTGTGTGTGTGTGTGTGTGTGTGTGTGTGGGGGGTTGACTTGTTTAACTATTCTTGTGGGGACCAGCTGGGGGCATGTTGTTAGTCACCACAAGGTCAAATGCTATTTCCAGGGGTTTAGGGTTAAGGATTTTGAATGGGACTGAATTGTGTGTCCCCACAAGGTTAGCTGTATAATAGTGTGTGTGTGAGTGTGTGTGTGTATGCGTGTGTGGTATGTGGGTGTGTGTGTGTGCATGCATATGTGGTATGTGGGTGTACGTGTGTAGTATGTGTGTGTGTGTGTATGGTGTGTGTGTGTGTGTGTATGTGTGTGTGTGTGGTATGTGGGTGTACGTGTGTAGTATGTGTGTGTGTGTGTATGGTGTGTGTGTGTGTGTGGTATGTGTGTGTGTGTGGTATGTGGGTGTACGTGTGTAGTATGTGTGTGTGTGTGTATGGTGTGTGTGTGTGTGTGGTATGTGTGTGTGTGTGGTACGTGGGTGTACGTGTGTAGTATGTGGGTGTGGTGTGTATGGTATGTGTGTGTGTGGTATGTGTGTGTGTGTGCATGCATGTGTGGTGTATGTGGGTGTACGTGTGTAGTATGTGAGTGTGATGTGTATGGTATGAGTGTGTGTGTGGGCAAACTAATGAAGCTGTAACATACTGTGGCTGGAACTAATGAACACACTGCTTTTTGTTCTTGGGAAGTTGAGGACTGTGGTATTGTGTATGAAGTCTATATGTACTGTGTGGATTTACTGACTGCCTGGCTACTACCCTCAATGAAAATCACTTCAGTTGACAGAGCAATAGAACTGTCCCAAGGTGTTATCAGAAAGAATGTTCTACAGTCAATTAATCAAACGCTGGTTTAATCTGTAAGTATCCATAGAGTATCTAGTGTTAACTAATAATCACTGATTATAACACACACACACACACAAATTACTCTAGGCCTACTGAAAAACAGAACCTTCTTAGGCTATGTAAAACTCACCATTTGAAAAACAGGGGAACATGCTGCAGGAGTGGGGGGACATGCTGTGGGAGGCTGCGGGAGTGTAAAACTCACCATTTGATACATGGGAACATGCTGTGGGAGTGGGGGGAACATGCTGCAGGATGCTGGTGGGGAACATGCTGCAGGAGTGGTGGGGAACATGCTGCAGGAGTGGTGGGGAACATGCTGCAGGGGTGGGGAACATGCTGCAGGAGTGGGGGGAACATGCTGCAGGAGTGGGGGGAACATGCTGCAGGAGTGGGGGGGAACATGCTGTGGGGGGAACATGCTGCAGGAGTGGGGGGAACATGGGGAACATGCTGCAGGAGTGGGGGAACATGCTGCAGGAGTGGTGGGGATGAACATGCTGCAGGATGCTGTGGGGTGGGGAACATGCTGCAGTGGGGGGAGTGCAGGGTGGGGGAACATGCTGGTGGGAACAGTGGTGGGGAACATGCTGTGGGAGTGGTGGGGAACATGCTGTGGGAGTGGTGGGGAACATGCTGCAGGAGTGGTGGGGAACATGCTGTGGGAGTGGTGGGGAACATGCTGCAGGAGTGGTGGGGAACATGCTGCAGGAGTGGGGGAACATGCTGCGGGAGTGGTGGGGAACATGCTGCGGGGTGGGGGGAACATGCTGCAGGAGTGGGGGGAACATGCTGTGGGAGTGGGGGGAACATGCTGCAGGAGGGGACATGCTGCATGCATGCAGTGGTGGGGAACATGCTGCAGGAGTGGGGGGAACATGCTGCAGGAGTGGGGGAACATGCTGTGGGAGTGGGGGGGAACATGCTGCAGTGGGGGGAACATGCTGTGGGGTGGGGGAACATGCAGGAGTGGGGGGAACATGCTGTGGGAGTGGGGGGAACATGCTGCGGGAGTGGTGGGGAACATGCTGTGGGAGTGGGGGGAACATGCTGCAGGAGTGGTGGGGAACATGCTGCGGGAGTGGGGGGAACATGCTGCGGGAGTGGGGGGAACATGCTGCAGTGGTGGGGAACATGCTGTGGGAGTGGGGGGAACATGCTGCGGGAGTGGGGGGAACATGCTGCGGGAGTGGTGGGGAACATGCTGCGGGAGTGGTGGGGAACATGCTGTGGGAGTGGTGGGGAACATGCTGCGGGTGTGGGGGGGAACATGCTGCGGGTGTGGGAACATACTGCGGCTACATAAGGACTCTTGTTTCTCTAAAGGCTTCGTGGACAGAGGTCAGAGAGTCACGGCTGTATTGTTCACTCAGCAGCCATGTGTGTGTGTGTGCGTGTCTGTTATGTGTCTGTGTGTTCTATAGTTATCAAGTCATGAAATCATTTCATCCTTCTATGAGAAAGCCAGAGATCTGAAGGCCTGTGATTCGTCAGAAATCGGCAAGTGTCCAAAACATGACTGAGATTTAGTCATCACTGTGGTTTCTATTTATTTTCCTCTGAGAAAGTCAGAGGGCTCTCTCAGATATAGTCCTAAGTGCCTATTTTTTAAAGGCAGTGATCAGTCAGAAATGTCTGGTTGAAAAAAAAAAAATATGCCTGAGATGTGTTTGAGATAATATGCAGACTGAACAGCCCATAAAACAGACGTAATTGTCGGCTATTTATGTAATTTTGGTTATTTTCATATCTACAATTATGTAGGAATTTACCAGACAAGTGTAATTAACATTTTACACTCATGGGAATTGGCCTCTATGGATAGGGCTGAATTGAAATGTTCCTGAAGGATGAAATATGGAAAGCATATCCATGGTAGTAATTGAAAGGGAACAGTTTTGGAGATTATGGGAACATCATATGAAATGTATTTATATAGCCCTTCTTACATCAGCTGATTTCTCAAAGTGCTGTACAGAAACCCAGCCTAAAACCCCAAACAGCAAGCAATGCAGGTGTAGAAGCACGGTGGCTAGGAAAAACTCCCTAGAAAGGCCAAAACCTAGGAAGAAACCTAGAGAGGAACCAGGCTATGTGGGGTGGCCAGTCCTCTTCTGGCTGTGCCTGGTGGAGATTAGAAACCTAGAGAGGAACCAGGCTATGAGGGGTGGCCAGTCCTCTTCTGGCTGTGCCTGGTGGAGATTAGAAACCTAGAGAGGAACCAGGCTATGAGGGGTGGCCAGTCCTCTTCTGGCTGTGCCGGGTGGAGAACCAGGCTTGAGGGGTGGCCAAACCTGTAGAGAGGAACCAGGCTATGAGGGTGGCCAGTCCTCTTCTGGCTGTGCCGGGTAGAGAGGAACCAGGCTATGAGGGGTGGCCAGTCCTCTTCTGGCTGTGCCGTGTGGCGATAGACCAAATGCGAGGACACAATCGTTCACCTGGCACAAGACTGAATCCTAACATTACACTGTTGATTTGATGTGCTGTACTTTTCACAACATTTGTTCAAATAATGAAATCTGAAAATACTCTGGATACATTCAGTAACATGATAGGAATATTCCTGGAAAATGTTGTGGTGCAACATAAGACAAAAAAATGACAACGGTTTGAGTGAGAGGACTAACTGGTGTCTCCAAGTGGACACACACACACACACACACACACACACTTCTCCAAAAGTGTTCACAGTTCCTTAGTAATTTCAATGCACTTGTATAACTCAAAGAATAGTAGGAAGGAGTCATGAGTGCATTCAGGTGCGTGTGACGCGCCAAACTTTCTTCACAATAAACAAACACATTCTGTTCAGAACAATGCCGTTGTGTCATCTGGTAACTGTACATCACACGGATCATAATCACGGATCATAAACGTTGGCACTGTAAACTACTTTTATGATGTGTTTGTATGACATCAGAGCTGTATTTATTTTAACCCTCAATGTCTCATTTTTCAAAATACATCGACTCCTCTCGATTTACAGTAGTTCCCCTTCACTCAGACAACAACAGTTTCTCCTCTCGATTTACAGTAGTTCCCCTTCACTCAGACAACAACACATGTTCAACAGTTTCTCCTCTCGATTTACAGTATTTTCCCTTCACTCAGACAACAACACATGTTCAACAGTTTCTCAGTCAGCTGGAGGGATGAGGGGACATCTTCTTGTCACTCACAGCGCTCTAGTTCAGAACAGCGGTCAGTCAAAACACATACAGAGCTGTGAAGTGGAGAAACTGAGCTCTGACGTCATGTACAGCATGTTACTCTACTGCCACTGTGTTCCAGGTGCTTAAATATGCAACCAACCCCGAAACAGGTACAAATGTAAAGGATTAATTGGAACCATGACTAGGGTTAGAGAGGAGGTCTGGTACTGTGGTTAGAGAGGAGGTCTGGTACTGTGGTTAGAGAGGAGGTCTGGTACTGTGGTTAGAGAGGAGGTCTGGTACTGTGGTTAGAGAGGAGGTCTGGTACTGTGGTTAGAGAGGAGGTCTGGTACTGTGGTTAGAGAGGAGGTCTGGAGGTTTGATACATCCAGTGTGAGTTGTTTCCTGTATGCTCATCTTTTTAAACATCTAAGCAGACATGTTGACAGTAATGATGGACTGGTTCTGCTGCTGTTACACATTCAAAACTCACATTCAAAACTCTGCAAACTGGAAACGATTTATCCGGAGGCTGCATTCATTGTAGCTGGGGATTTTAACAAGGCTAATCTGAAAACAAGACTCCCTAAATTTTATCAGCATATCGATTGCGCAACCAGGGGTGGAAAGACCCTGGATCATTGTTACTCTAACTTCCGCGACGCATATAAGGCCCTGCCCCGCCCCCCTTTCGGAAAAGCTGACCATGACTCCATTTTGTTGATCCCTGCCTACAGACAGAAACTAAAACAAGAAGCCCCCACGCTGAGGTCTGTCCAACGCTGGTCTGACCAAGCTGACTCCACACTCCAAGACTGCTTCCATCACGTGGACTGGGAGATGTTTCGTATTGCGTCAGACAACAACATTGACGAATACGCTGATACGGTGTGCGAGTTCATTAGAACGTGCGTTGAAGATGTCGTTCCCATAGCAACGATTAAAACATTCCCTAACCAGAAACCTTGGATTGATGGCAGCATTCGTGTGAAACTGAAGGCACGAACCACTGCTTTTAATCAGGGCAAGGTGTCTGGTAACATGACTGAATACAAACAGTGCAGCTATTCCCTCCGCAAGGCTATCAAACAAGCTAAGCGCCAGTACAGAGACAAAGTAGAATCTCAATTCAACGGCTCAGACACAAGAGGTATGTGGCAGGGTCTACAGTCAATCACGGACTACAGGAAGAAACCCAGCCCAGTCACGGACCAGGATGTCTTGCTCCCAGGCAGACTAAATAACTTTTTGCCCGCTTTGAGGACAATACAGTGCCACTGACACGGCCTGCAACGGAAACATGCGGTCTCTCCTTCACTGCAGCCGAAGTGAGTAAGACATTTAAACGTGTTAACCCTCGCAAGGCTGCAGGCCCAGACGGCATCCCCAGCCGCGCCCTCAGAGCATGCGCAGACCAGCTGGCCGGTGTGTTTACGGACATATTCAATCAATCCCTATACCAGTCTGCTGTTCCCACATGCTTCAAGAGGGCCACCATTGTTCCTGTTCCCAAGAAAGCTAAGGTAACTGAGCTAAACGACTACCGCCCGTAGCACTCACATCCGTCATCATGAAGTGCTTTGAGAGACTAGTCAAGGACCATATCACCTCCACCCTACCTGACACCCTTGACCCACTCCAATTTGCTTACCGCCCAAATAGGTCCACAGACGATGCAATCTCAACCACACTGCACACTGCCTAACCCATCTGGACAAGAGGAATACCTATGTGAGAATGCTGTTCATCGACTACAGCTCGGCATTCAACACCATAGTACCCTCCAAGCTCGTCATCAAGCTCGAGACCCTGGGTCTCGACCCCGCCCTGTGCAACTGGGTACTGGACTTCCTGACGGGCCGCCCCAGGTGGTGAGGGTAGGCAACAACATCTCCTCCCCTCTGATCCTCAACACTGGGGCCCCACAAGGGTGCGTTCTGAGCCCTCTCCTGTACTCCCTGTTCACCCACGACTGCGTGGCCATGCACGCCTCCAACTCAATCATCAAGTTTGCGGACGATACAACAGTGGTAGGCTTGATTACCAACAACGACGAGACGGCCTACAGGGAGGAGGTGAGGGCCCTCGGAGTGTGGTGTCAGGAAAACAACCTCACACTCAACGTCAACAAAACTAAGGAGATGATTGTGGACTTCAGGAAACAGCAGAGGGAACACCCCCTATCCACATCGATGGAACAGTAGTGGAGAGGGTAGCAAGTTTTAAGTTCCTCGGCATACACATCACAGACAAACTGAATTGGTCCACTCACACAGACAGCATCGTGAGGAAGGCGCAGCAGCGCCTCTTCAACCTCAGGAGGCTGAAGAAATTCGGCTTGTCACCAAAAGCACTCACAAACTTCTACAGATGCACAATCGAGAGCATCCTGGCGGGCTGTATCACCGCCTGGTATGGCAACTGCACCGCCCTCAACCGTAAGGCTCTCCAGAGGGTAGTGAGGTCTGCACAACGCATCACCGGGGGCAAACTACCTGCCCTCCAGGACACCTACACCACCCGATGCTACAGGAAGGCCATAAAGATCATCAAGGACATCAACCACCCGAGCCACTGCCTGTTCACCCCGCTGTCATCCAGAAGGCGAGGTCAGTACAGGTGCATCAAAGCTGGGACCGAGAGACTGAAAAACAGCTTCTATCTCAAGGCCATCAGACTGTTAAACAGCCACCACTAACATTGAGTGGCTACTGCCAACACACTGTCAATGACACTGACTCTACTCCAGCCACTTTAATCATGGGAATTGATGGGAAATTATGTAAATATATCACTAGCCACTTTAAACAATGCTACCTTATATAATGTTACTTACCCTACATTGTTCATCTCATATGCATATGTTGATACTGTACTCTATATCATCGACTGCATCCTTATGTAATACATGTATCACTAGCCACTTTAACTATGCCACTTGGTTTACATACTTATCTCATATGTATATACTGTACTCGATATCATCTACTGTATCTTGCCTATGCTGCTCTGTACCATCACTCATTCATATATCCTTATGTACATATTCTTTATCCCCTTACACTGTGTATAAGACAGTAGTTTTTTTTTGGAATTGTTAGTTAGATTACTTGCTTTTTATTACTGCATTGTCGGAACTAGAAGCACAAGCATTTCGCTACACTCGCATTAACATCTGCTAACCATGTGTATGTGACAAATAAAATTTGATTTGATTTGATTTGAAAACCAAGCAGTCGGTAAGCACCATGAAAATATGCTTTTTATTCACATCTACAGATGGCGTGGTTTCTTCATGATCACAATCAGCACGTTGATCTCCATTCTTCCTGATCACAATCACCACGTTGATCTCCATTCTTCCTGATCACAATCACCATGTTGATCTCCATTCTTCCTGATCACAATCACCACGTTGATCTCCATTCTTTCTGATTACGTGTTGCTCTGTTCTGGGCCAGGTCTTTCCTTGAACCACACAATTGGACCATCATCAAGATTAGACCAAAATAGAGTTTGCTTTTTGGAGTATGGTGTCAAAAAAGCAGAGCATCTCTTTATTACAGACAGACCTCTCCCCATCTTTACAACCACTAAATCTATAGGTTTTGACCATGACAGTTTACAATCTAAAATAACGGCAAGTAATTTCGTCTCCTCAACTTGTTCAACAGCCACACCATTCATTACCAGATTCAGCTGAGGTCTAGAACTTAGGGAATGATTTGTACCAAATACAATGCTCTTAGTTTTAGAGATGTTCAGGACCAGTTTATTACTGGCCACCCATCCCAAAACAGACTGCAACTCCTTGTTAAGGGTTTCAGTGACTTCATTAGCTGTGGTTGCTGATGCGTATTTGGTTGAATCATCAGCATACATGGACACACATGCTTTGTTTAATGCCAGAGGCAGGTCATTGGTAAAACTAGAAAAGAGTAGAGGGCCTAGAGATCTGCCCTGCGGTACACCACACTTTACATGTTTGACATTAGAGACGGTTCCATTAAAGAAAACCCTTCGAGTTCTATTAGATAGATAGCTCTGAATCCACGATATGGTTGAAAAGCAATAACAGGGTATGGTCAATGATATCAAAGGCTGCACTGAAATCTAACAGTACAGCTCCCACAATCTTCTTATTATCAATTTCTTTCAACCAATCAGTCATTTGTGTCAGTGCAGTACATGTTGAGTGCCCTTCTCTATCAGCATGCCGAAAGTCTGTTGTTAATTTGCTTACTGAGAAATAGCATTGTATTTGGTCAACACACAATTTTTTCCAATAATTTGCTAAAAGTTGGCAGCAAGCTGATAGGTCTGCTGTTAGAACCAGTAAAGTCCACTTTATCACTCTTGCGTAGCAGAATGACTTTGGCTTCCCTCCAGGCCTGAGGACAAAGACTTTCCTGTAGACTCAGATTAAAGATATGACAGATAGAAAGCTACTGAGGATGGTAGCTGACTCTATAGCCACTCCTATCTAAGCTGTCAATGCTAGGAGGATTGTCATTATTGATAGTTAACAATCATTTTCCCACCTCTCCCAAACTAAATTTACAAAATTCAAACTTTTCTTTCATTATTTGTTATTTTATGCATGAATACGAGGACTCACTGTTCATTGTTGGCATTTCCTGCTTAAGTTTGCCCACTTTGCCAATGAAATAATCATTAAAATAACTGGCAATATAAAATGGTTTTGTGATGAATAAGCCATCTGATTGGATGAAAGATGGAGTTGAATTTGTCTTTCGGCCCATAATTCCATTTAAAGTACTGCAAAGCTTAATATCATTGATCTTGGCCTCATACAGTTTCTTCTTTGTGTTGAGTTTAGTCACATCATTTCTCAGTTTGCAGTAAGTCAGCCAGTCAGATGTACAGCCAGACTTATTAGCCACTCCTTTTGCCCCCATCTCTTTCAACCATACAGTTCTTCAATTCCTCACAATCCATGGAGCCTTAACAGTTCTAACAGTCAGTTTCTTAGCAGGTTCATGTTTATCAATAAATGGAAGAAGCAATTAAAGAAATAATCAACTGCAGCATATGGATGCTCCTTATTAATCACATCAGACCAACAAATATTTTTAACGTCATCCACATAAGAGTGGATAAGAGCAAAATATTGTATGATCTCTTATATACTATTTTAGGCCCAGATGTTGGAACTTTGGCTTTCCTGGGTACAGCCACTATATTGTGATCCCTGCATCCAATGGGTACGGATACAGCTTCAGAACTAAGTTCTACAGTATTAGTAAACATGTGATCAATACATGTGGATGATCTTGTTCCTGTAGTGTTTGTAAACACCCTGGTAGGTTGATTAATAACCTGAACCAGATTACAGGCATTGGTTACAGTGAGAAGCTTCCTGTTGAGCAGACAGTTTGATGAAAACCAATCAATATTCAGGTCCCCAAATAAGTAGACCTCTCTGTTTACATCACACTATCAAGCATTTCACACATATTATCTAGGTACTGACTGTACTTGGTGGCCTATAGCAACAGCCCAAAAGAAAAGGCTTTAGATGTGCCAAGTGAACCTGCAACCACAACATCTTCTCTAAGCATTACAGGGATATGGCTCTGAATATATACAGCAACACCTCCCCTATAAACATTACAGGGATGTGGCTCTGAATATATACAGCACCTCCCCTATAAACATTACAGGGATGTGGCTCTGAATATATAAACACCTCCCCTATAAACATTACAGGGATATGGCTCTGAATATATACAGCAACACCTCCCTATAAACATTACAGGGATGTAGCTCTGATATACAGCACCTCCCCTATAAACATTACAGGGATGGCTCTGAATATATAAACACCTCCCCTATAAACATTACAGGGATGTGGCTCTGAATATATAAACACCTCCCCTATAAACATTACAGGGATATGGCTCTGAATATATAAACACCTCCCCTATAAACATTACAGGGATATGGCTCTGAATATATACAACACCTCCCCTATAAACATTACAGGGATATGGCTCTGAATATATAAACACCTCCCCTATAAACATTACAGGGATGTGGCTCTGAATATATAAACACCTCCCTATAAACATTACAGGGATGTGGCTCTGAATATATAAACACCTCCCCTATAAACATTACAGGGATATGGCTCTGAATATATACAACACCTCCCCTATAAACATTACAGGGATATGGCTCTGAATATATAAACACCTCCCCTATAAACATTACAGGGATGTGGCTCTGAATATATAAACACCTCCCCTATAAACATTACAGGGATATGGCTCTGAATATATACAACACCTCCCCTATAAACATTACAGGGATATGGCTCTGAATATATACAACACCTCCCCTATAAACATTACAGGGATATGGCTCTGAATATATACAACACCTCCCCTATAAACATTACAGGGATATGGCTCTGAATATATAAACACCTCCCCTATAAACATTACAGGGATATGGCTCTGAATATATACAACACCTCCCCTATAAACATTACAGGGATATGGCTCTGAATATATAAACACCTCCCCTATAAACATTACAGGGATATGGCTCTGAATATATACAACACCTCCCTATAAACATTACAGGGATGTGGCTCTGAATATATAAACACCTCCCCTATAAACATTACAGGGATATGGCTCTGAATATATACAACACCTCCCCTATAAACATTACAGGGATATGGCTCTGAATATATACAACACCTCCCCTATAAACATTACAGGGATATGGCTCTGAATATATACAACACCTCCCCTATAAACATTACAGGGATGTGGCTCTGAATATATACAGCAACACCTCCCCTATAAACATTACAGGGATGTGGCTCTGAATATATAAACACCTCCCCTATAAACATTACAGGGATATGGCACTGAATATATAAACACCTCCCCTATAAACATTACAGGGATGTGGCTCTGAATATATAAACACCTCCCCTATAAACATTACAGGGATATGGCTCTGAATATATACAACACCTCCCCTATAAACATTACAGGGATGTGGCTCTGAATATATACATCAAAACTTCCCCCATAAGCATTCCTGTCTCTTCTATAGATGCTATATCCGTGTATTGTTACTGATGTATCAAATGAATTATCTAAGTGAGTCTCATAAATGGCTAATATACAAATGTTATCTGGTGTTAGAAAGTTATTGATTTCATGAACCTTATTTCTAAGGCATCATATATTAATATGGGTTATTTTCAGCCCTTTCCTGGGTGGCTGATCAGAGACTTAATACGGAAAAGAGAAAACAAAGCAACAGAAAAACAAACATTCATCAGTCCATTAATCAATTGGTGGGAGTGTGTGTGTGTGTGTGTGTGTGTGTGTGTGTGTGTGTGCTGGGGGTTGAAGCTACGAACCCATACGCTTGGTTCCCTCATCCTGTCCAGGTCCAGGCTTCTGGGAGGGAGGGTGGACAATGAGCCTGTCATAGTGGATGTAAGCAATGTCCCCACGCGCTCTGGCAGCTTTCATGGGATCAGTTCTTTCATCTTCTGGTGCACAGCTTCAGGATAGTCCTCGTTGAGGAAGATATACGTTCCTCTCAAGTTCTTGGCTCTTTCCAGAACAGCTACCTTGAACCTCAGGATCACCATCGGCCTGTCACCTGGGCCGGTGGTGGGTTTTCCTGTCCTGTGGGCGCGCTCCACCTCAGTCTTCTTCAATTTTACAGCGATCAATTCCCTCACTTCGTCCTCAGACTCTGTCCAGGTCTCATGTGGAGGTTCTGCAATTCTGTCCACAACCATGTTTCGCCTTGATTGTCCATTGAGTCTGATTTATCTGTCATTGTTATCATGGATTCACACAACTGATGTTTCTGTCAATGACTTGCAGATTGCTGTCATCTTGCCGTTCTCCTGTTTCAACTCATTGAGCTGACCCTGGGAGGACTGCAAACTCTTCTTCAGGTCCTGGACCTCTGGTCAGGTCTTACATTCTTTTATTAGTTGTGACTAGTTAGTGACTCCACCAGTATTTGGACAAAACAATTGTTATTTTGTTGTTGTTGTAACAACTTCTTGCAGAACTTTTGTTAGTTTAAAATATCCTTCATCCTGTGATAGAGAGACCACTGTCCTCGACGGTACTCCCGCCGGCTTTGGTCTTTGTCATGGTAGCTATCAATGTATGCTAGGCAGTTACTCCTCTCAGTTCCAGACAGGGCAGGTCAAAGGGAAGATTGGGATCTAGACAGCCACAGCCCCGGACAATCTGCAGGCCCAGCCACAATGACTAACTGTCGCGAGCTGCGTTCAAGCCCTCAAGAAAACCCCTCTAGCTTGATATACAGCTAGCAACGCCAAATAGCTCCTCAGACCCGTCCTTGGTTGGCAGAATCACTGGACAGAGAATAGCAGTCCCAGCAACTGATGCCAACTGCGTCCCGGGATCCAAACTAAAAAGTTATCTAGCTACTAAGAACTTTCCACATTCAAAACAACAAAACCGAGCTCTTCCTCATTCCGCGTTCAACAGGAAGTGGCCTGTTCACCTTCTCTATGTGGCATCGCTTGCTTTGCTGTGTGGAGTGAAAGCGGTTTCCTTCAGCAGGAAGACCATGCTCTCTCTCTGGCTGTCCCACTGTCGAAGCTCATCCCAAATGGCACCCAATTCCCTATATGTGAAGAGTAGTGGACGATATAGGGCATAGTGTACCATTTGGGATGCAAACTAACTGGGCTGATGAGAGGGAGAGTGGTAAAAAAAAGGATACAGTCCATCACCACTAACCCCATTTACACCTGGTTCTAACATGCGTCCTTTGTCCTGATCTTGTCCACATTCCGATTGTGCCCACATTTTCAGACAGGTATAGGCAATTAAAAGATGCATTGTGATCAGATCTTATAAGTGTAAACAGACAAGATCAGGACAAGATCAGGATGAAGGACGCATGTTAACGGCGGGTATAAACGGAGCTTTTAAAATTAGGCTATAGCCAGCGCCTCACTGAGGTAGAACATCTCTACTGCAGGGTCACAAACATCAGAACAACACTGGGTGCTTCTTGGACTTTGTGGATATGGAATACTGTGTGCTGGATGGATGAATGTATTGAAATAGTATAATGTATTTAATGACATTTTGAAATCTGTTCACTGTTATAGTGATACTGTACATGGTTGCAGAAAAGTCACTCATATTCAACCCTAGAAAGGTGTGTCTCTGCTCTGAGGGGTGTCCTAACGACAACTGATCAGACAATACAGAATCAATGTAACTAACAATGTCTAGTTGCCCCAGCTCTTTTAACCTCCGGGGTGCTTTTAAGTCAAGCCAGTAGATGTGGAAGTGATTTATTTCTGATTGGCTTAGACTTCTCCTCGTGTTATACAAGAGGAGTGAAGCTCATCTGGGGTTGATTTCCTCCCCCCAAGTCCTGATTGGTCGACAGAGGCCAGCTGGGATTGATGACAGATAGGCTGAGGTATGTGTCCTGTAGAGGAGGAGAGTTGTGATTGGTGCATCACTGGGCCTGGGCCTCCGTTACACTCCTCAAGGAACACAGCTGGAGGGAGGAACCATAGAACACACTTGGTGTCCTATTGGGAAACTTTTACGATAGAAACTTCTAAACTTTTTCTCCTTGCAAATCAATTACATTTACAGTTAGTATACTAGCTCCAACAATTACATTGTTTTGACCTGTCACCTACTTAAGATTGTTATTTGTTGTGGGTAGAGAGGCTGGAAGGAGCAGGGGCAGCTATAGACATTTGGGGACCCTAAGTGAGGTTTGGTTTTGGGGGCACCCACCTAAGGGCAAAACATTTGTAGCTCTTCTCTTGACGGCAGAGACAAAAATGTACGTTTTCAAATGGAATTGAGTGAAGTAGCAGCACATATGTTTAATGAGCAACTAATGGGCGTAGAGAGTCTCACAAGTTTGACGAAATTACCTCATATCTTTCAGTCTAATATGGCTATTTAGTAACTTTTATAGCTCTTTGTCAGAAGCACGCTTTTTTTGTAAGTAGTTATAGGCAACTGTCCTCTCAAAAGTTTAGCTGGAATTTAGCCCGAAAGGATTTGAGAAATGTGATTGGATGGAGATGTCTATGACATTGGCCTACAGCTGCGCAGAATATCAGATCTCAGCAACGATTGGAGAAGTGTTTAACATCACCGCTACCACATATACATACATACACATACATACACACACACATACACATACACACACACATACACACACACATAAGCACAATGTTACTGCAAGTGACAGCTTGGAAAGTCTAACTGAAATATATATCTAAATTACTGGTATTTGATCAAATCTGGGACACAATTGTTTCTTTGCGGGACAAAGGGACAAAATGCAGGATTGTCCCGCACATATCAGGATATGTGGTCACCCAAAGGCTGTTTGTCACTGGCCGACACACAATACCCCATAATGTCAAAGTGGAATTATGTTTTTCAAAATGTTTACAAATTAATAAAAATGAAAAGCTGAAATGTCTTGAGTCAATAAGTATTCAACCCCTTAGTTATGACAAGCTTAAATAAGTTCAGGAGTAAAAATGTGCTTTCCTCCCCCCAAGTCCTGATTGGTCGACAGTGGCCAGCTGGGATTGATCACATAAATTGTGTGAACTCATTCCGTGTGCAATATATGTTTAACATGTTTTTTGAGTGACTTCCTCATCTCTGTACCCCACATGCACAAATACATTTAAGGTCCCTCTGTCAAGCAGTGAATTTCAAACACAGATACAAAGACCAATGCCTCACAAGGGGCACCTAACAAAAAGCAGACATTACCTCTCCCTTTGAGCATAGTGAAGTTATTAATTACACTTTGGATGGTGTATCAATACACGATACAGGTGTCATTCCTTGGTTGGATCAAGGACTTTCTAATTTACCGCCCACAGAGGGTCCTCATGAATATAAACTAATACTCTGATGAACTGACCATGAACACAGGGGCGCCCCAGGGGTGTGTCCTTTCTCCGTTGTTGTTCTCTATCTACACTAACGAGATGAAGAAACAAGGAAACAATGTGAGCCTTTTTAAGTACGTGGATGACATGGCTCTGGTAGGGCTCTTTATTCAAGATGCTACGTCAGATGGGAACAGCTATTTTAAAACAGACCAACCACCTTCAAGAATGGTGTCGGTCAAGTGCCCTCCACATCAATGTGGAAAAGACAAAGGAGCTGATCATCAATGGCAACAATTTACCAACGTCCCAACCACTCTCCCAACCAGTGTTTTAAATACAGAGGGACACAAATTGATAACAGGCTGAGTTGTACAGAGAATGCAGACTGTATTTTTTTTTTTTAAAGCAAGCCAACGCCTGCTTTTAAGTACTACTTGTGTTTTTTTAAGAACTACTTGTGTTTTTTAAAGTACTACTTGTGTTTTTTTAAGTACTACTTGTGTTTTTTTAAGTACTAGTTGTGTCTGCCAAATGCCTGGATGTAGAAAACCTGCTGTGTACAGAGACTTAGTATTCACTCAATATCCTACAATAAATACAATATCACCATTTGCTGATTTATCTGATGAATTGCCAGATCAAGATGCAGATATAAATGCACAACTCATTGTAAAATCTTTTCTTCCATTTGCTTTGTCTCCAGGCTCGGCCTAAAGGGGAAGGCCTGACCCCATATCAGGGCAAGAAGAGATGTTTCGGGGAATACAAGTGCCCTAAATGCAAGAGGAAGTGGATGAGCGGAAACTCCTGGGCCAACATGGGACAAGAATGCATCAAGTGCCACATCAACGTTTACCCTCAGAAGCAGGTAAATAGTAACATTTTCATTTAGTATCCATGATATAAGCCTGGTCTCAGATCTGTTTGTGCTGTCTTGCATATAGGCCTACATATGAGAGCAGGCTACCATGACATTCCTCCATCAGACTGTCCTATTGGCTCAAGGACCAGGTTACCATGACGTTCCTCCATCCGTCTGTTCTATTGGCTCAAGGACATAGCTCATTATTTAACTAACTAGTAACTGAGTGTAACTAACTAACTAGTAACTGAGTGTTACTAGTAACTAGTAACGAGTAACTGAAGTGTTTGTTACTGACATATAAACTAATACTTAGCACTTTATAAACTAATACTTAGCACTTTATAAACTAATACTTAGCACTTTATAAACTAATACTTAGCACTTTATAAACTAATACTTAGCACTTTATAAACTAATACATAGCACTTTATAAACTAATACTTAGCACTTTATAAACTAATACTTAGCACTTTATAAACTAATACTTAGCACTTTATAAACTAATACTTAGCACTTTATAAACTACTTATGAAGCCCTTTGTAAATCCTATAAATAACCATGGCCAGGTCTCCCAGATGAAGCCCTTTGTAAATCCTATAAATAGCCGTGGCCAGGTCTCCCTTATGAAGCCCTTTGTAAATCCTATAAATAGCCGTGGCCAGGTCTCCCTTATGAAGCCCTTTGTAAATCCTATAAATAGCCGTGGCCAGGTCTCCCTTATGAAGCCCTTTGTAAATCCTATAAATAGCCGTGGCCAGGTCTCCCTTATGAAGCCCTTTGTAAATCCTATAAATAACCATGGCCAGGTCTCCCTTGTGAAAGAGGTATTCGCACCTCAATGGGGCCTGGATAAATAAAAGGTTGAACACATTGTGTTGTAAATATCTTAATGTAAAGTGTGTTACCTGTTTCTCTGTGTTTTAAACAGCTTCATGTTACCTGTGTTTCTCTGTGTTTTAAACAGCTTCATGTCACCTGTGTTTCTCTGTGTTTTAAACAGCTTCATGTCACCTGTGTTTCTCTGTGTAGAGACCTCTGGAGAAACCTGATGGGTTAGATGTTTCAGACCAGAGCAAGGAGCACCCACAGCACCTGTGTGAAAAATGCAAGGTCCTCGGCTACTACTGTCGTCGCGTGCAATAATAACCTGTCGTTATCTGGCCGCAAGTTCATGGAGTTGCCCTCTAGACACTGATCTTGGGTCAGTTTAGTATTTTCTCCACCAATGGTTAAGGTCAGGTCTGGGGGAGGGGAAGCTGTACCTAGAGTAAACTTCACCCTGGAGCCAAGTTCACTTCCCTGACCTTGAGTTCACTTAAACCTCCAGTGGTTTATGAAGAGGCAAAACTCATCTAAATCTGAATCTCATCCCTGGATTCCAAAGGCGTGTTGTCGACAAGCGCATAGCCTTTAACTGTTCAGAGTCATTTACGCTCGAGTCGACATCCACACCGTTTACCGTGAATAAGAACTCTGAGAATGTCAGGGAGAGAAATCGCCTTTTTTAAAAAGGGGCATTTTCAGCAGTGCGACACAGTAACACTGGCTGACAACCCACACTTGATTGGATCCCGGCCCAAGTGAAGTGAATTAGGTTGGTGTTAGGTCATAGTAATAATAACAATAATATATAATAATAAAATAAAATAATATCAACTCAGAGAGGGATTCTGAAGACGTTATTTCCTGTTTATGTATTCATTAGTCTAACATATTTCATCGAGTCATTTACTAGTTATGTTTTTACATTGTGAAATGTTATCAGCACGAGGATTAAATATCGTGTCACCTTTTTCATAAATCCTCCGAGACTGCTGTGGATCAAACCTTGGAATCAGTAGCTTTTTGAGAGCAGGGCCAATAGTTTACATTTTAATCTGATGCGGTATGCTTATACAGCACCAGTCAACAGTTTGGACACACCGACTCATTACAGGGTTTTTCTTTATTATTTTCTACATTGTAGAATAATAGTGAAGACATCAACACATATTGAATAACCAAAAAAAAAATGTTAAACAAATACAAATATAATTTTATATTTTAGATTCTTCAAAGTAGCCACCCTTTGCCTTGAAGACAGCTTTGCACTCTTGGTAGTCTCTCAACCAGCTTCATGAGGTAATCACCTGGAATGCATTTCATTTAACAGGTGTGCCTTGTTAAAAGTTCATTTGTGGCATTTATTTCCTTCTAAATGTGTTTGAGCCAATCAGTTGTGTTGTGACATGGTAGGGATGGTATACAGAACATCGCCCTATTTGGTAAAACACCAAGTCCATATTATGGAACGAACAGCTCAAATTAGCAAAGAGAAACGACAGTCCATCATTACTTTGAGACATGAAGGTCAGTAAATCTGGAAAATTTCAAGAACTTTGAATGTTTCTTCATTTGCAGTTGCAAATACAATCAAGCGCTATGATGAAACTGGCTCTCATGAGGACCGCCACAGGAAAGGAAGACCCAGAGTTACCTCTGCAGCAGAGGATAAGTTCATTACAGTTAACTGTCTCTCGTGAGGACCGCCACAGGAAAGGAAGACCCAGAGTTAACTGTCTCTCATGAGGACCACCACAGGAAAGGAAGACCCAGAGTTACCTCTGCTGCAGAGGATAAGTTCATTAGAGTTAACTGGCTCTCATGAGGACCACCACAGGAAAGGAAGACCCAGAGTTACCTCTGCTGCAGAAGATAAGATCTGAGGACCGCCACAGGAAAGGAAGACCCAGTTAACTGATAGAGTTACCTCTGCTCATTAGAGTTAACTGGCTCTCATGAGGACCACCACAGGAAAGAAAGACCCAGAGTTACCTCTGCTGCAGAGGATAAGATCATTAGAGTTAACTGTCTCTCGTGAGGACCGCCACAAGAAAGGAAGACCCAGAGTTACCTCTGCTGCAGAGGATACGTTCATTAGAGTTAACTGTCTCTCGTGAGGACCGCCACAAGAAAGGAAGACCCAGAGTTACCTCTGCTCCAGAGGATAAGATCATTAGAGTTAACTGTCTCTCGTGAGGACCGCCACAGGAAAGGAAGACCCAGAGTTACCTCTGCTGCAGAGGATACGTTCATTAGAGTTAACTGCACCTCAGATTGCAGCCCAAATAAATTCTTCACAGAGTTCAAGTAACAGACACATCTCAACATCAACTGTTCAGAGGAGACTGTGTGAATCAGGCCTTCATGGTCAAATTGCTACAAAGAAACCACTACTAAAGGACACCAATAATAAGAAGAGACTTGCTTGGGCCAAGAAACATGAGAAATGGACATTAGACCGGTGTAAATCTGTCCTTTGGTCTGATGAGTCCGAATATGAGATTTTTGGTTTCAACCACTGTGTATTTGTGAGACGCAGAGTAAGTGAATGGATGATCTCCGCATGTGTGGTTCCCACCGTGAAGCATGGAGGAGGAGGTGTGATGGTGCTTTGCTGGTGACACTGTCTGTGATTTTTTAATTTTTAATTTATTGCACACTTAACCAGCATGGCTACCAAAGCATTCTGCAGTGATACGCCATCCCATCTGGTTTGGGCTTAGTGGGACTGTCATTTGTTTTTCAACAGGACAATGAACCAACACACCTCCATGCTGTGTAAAGGCTATTTGACCAAGAAGAGTGAAGGTGCTGCATCAGATAACCTGGCCTCCACAATCACCCGACCTCAACCCAATTGAGATGGATTGGGATGAGTTGAACCGCAGAGTGAAGGAAAAGCAGCCAACAAGTGCTCAGCATATGTGGGAACTCCTTCAAGACAGCTGGAAACGCATTCCAGGTGAAGCTGGTTGAGAGAATGCCAAGAGTGTGCAAAGCTGTAATCAAGGCAAAGGGTGTAAATAAGAATTTGACTTGCCTAGTTAAATTTAAAAAACAATTATAATTTAATAAAAGCCATGAATTGTTCTGTGTATCTAGGAATATGCTATTTGTATTAACAAACAAGTGCCTTATATATTATTATATATATTATATATTATTATCTGTGAAAAGGTGCTTATTGTGTAGGGTATGTACGCTACCATTCCAAAGATGTTTCTGTTGTGTATAACCATGTGTATGTGACAAATAAAATTTGATTTGTTAAAGATATTGAAGCACTAATGCTATCACGAATGAAAATTGGCATTATATAGAGTAGAAATGATACCAGAACTAGATAGTAATTCACCACTGTGCTATATGAAATAAATACAAAAAAATGTAATGCTGCAATTGTTGACAAAATAATTGACTTGTTTTTAACTTTTTGTATGAAATAAAAAATGTTGCCTCCTTCCTAGTAAAAAGGGATGTACCTACAGTTATAGGACAGGTTACATGTGTATGCATTACTTCCTGAATGTTTGGATTGGGAGGAAGTTTATCTGTTTGTGCCAGTCTGTGCTATCATGCCAAATCCTTGGCTTGACAGGTGACCACAAACAGATCTGTGACCAGGCTATAGAAGGAGACCACAGTTCTGGGACCAGGCTATAGAAGGAGACCACAGTTCTGGGACCAGGCTATAGAAGGAGACCACAGTTCTGGGACCAGGCTATAGAAGGAGACCACAGTTCTGGGACCAGGCTAAATCATATGGGTTCAAATGTAGAAGTACTGTAAAATGGTAAAGATCCGATGGAACGTGTGAAGGGTGTTCTGATGGAACTGTGTGAAGGGTGTTCTGATGGAACTGTGTTCTGATGGAACGTGTGAAGGGTGTTCTGATGGAACTGTGTTCTGATGGAACGTGTGAAGGGTGTTCTGATGGAACTGTGTTCTGATGGAACTGTGTGAAGGGTGTTCTGATGGAACTGTGTTCTGATGGAACTGTGTTCTGATGGAACTGTGTGAAGGGTGTTCTGATGGAACTGTGTTCTGATGGAACTGTGTGAAGGGTGTTCTGATGGAACTGTGTTCTGATGGAACTGTGTGAAGGGTGTTCTGATGGAACTGTGTGAAGGGTGTTCTGATGGAACTGTGTGAAGGGTGTTCTGGTGGAACTGTGTGAAGGGTGTTCTGGTGGAACTGTGTGAAGGGTGTTCTGGTGGAACTGTGTGAAGGGTGTTCTGGTGGAACTGTGTGAAGGGTGTTCTGATGGAACTGTGTGAAGGGTGTTCTGATGGAACTGTGTGAAGGGTGTTCTGATGGAACTGTGTGAAGGGTGTTCTGATGGAACTGTGTGAAGGGTGTTCTGATGGAACTGTGTGAAGGGTGTTCTGATGGAACTGTGTGAAGGGTGTTCTGATGGAACTGTGTGAAGGGTGTTCTGATGGAACTGTGTGAAAGGTGTTCTGATGGAACTGTGTGAAGGGTGTTCTGATGGAACTGTGTGAAAGGTGTTCTGATGGAACTGTGTGAAGGGTGTTCTGATGGAACTGTGTGAAGGGTGTTCTGGTGGAACTGTGTGAAGGGTGTTCTGGTGGAACTGTGTGAAGGGTGTTCTGGTGGAACTGTGTTCTGATGGAACGTGTGAAGGGTGTTCTGATGGAACTGTGTGAAAGGTGTTCTGATGGAACTGTGTGAAGGGTGTTCTGATGGAACTGTGTGAAGGGTGTTCTGATGGAACTGTGTGAAAGGTGTTCTGATGGAACTGTGTGAAGGGTGTTCTGATGGAACTGTGTGAAGGGTGTTCTGGTGGAACTGTGTGAAGGGTGTTCTGGTGGAACTGTGTGAAGGGTGTTCTGGTGGAACTGTGTTCTGATGGAACGTGTGAAGGGTGTTCTGATGGAACTGTGTGAAAGGTGTTCTGATGGAACTGTGTGAAGGGTGTTCTGATGGAACTGTGTTCTGATGGAACGTGTGAAGGGTGTTCTGATGGAACTGTGTTCTGATGGAACGTGTGAAGGGTGTTCTGATGGAACTGTGTGAAGGGTGTTCTGATGGAACTGTGTGAAGGGTGTTCTGATGGAACTGTGTTCTGATGGAACGTGTGAAGGGTGTTCTGATGGAACTGTGTTCTGATGGAACGTGTGAAGGGTGTTCTGGTGGAACTGTGTGAAGGGTGTTCTGGTGGAACTGTGTGAAGGGTGTTCTGATGGAACTGTGTGAAGGGTGTTCTGATGGAACTGTGTGAAGGGTGCTTCAGCTCTTGCTGTGAAAAAGGTCTGTGAAACCCAACAGTACGCACAATAGGCCTGATTCAGACTTAAGAAACCTTTTCCTTTTCTACACTTTTGAGTTAACCACTTCTCAGAAGTTTGTATTCAAACTGACTGTACACAGGTCCATATAAGACTTTGCAACTCTCTCCTCTCGGAGGACCTGAGCCCTAGGACCATGCCTCAGGACTACCTGGCATGAGGACTCCTTGCTGTGCCCAGTCCACCTGGTCGTGCTACTGCTCCTGTTAACTGTTCTGCCTGCGGCTATGGAACCCTGACCTGTTCACCTGATGTGCTACCTGTCCCTGACCTGCTGTTTTCAACTCTCTAGAGACAGCAGGAAGGGTAGAGATACTCTGAATGATCGGCTATGAAAAGCCAAATGACATTTACTCCTGAGGTGCTGACCTGTTGCACCCTCGACAACCACTGTGATTTTTATTATTTGACCCTGCAGGTCAACTATGAACGTTTGAACATCTTGGCCACGTTCTGTTATAATCTCCACCCGGCCACATCATGTTAGGGTCTTTCCACTCCTAAAGTAACAAAAAGATCATTCCATTCAGACATCAGCCCGATAAGAAACTGAATCTTCTTGTATCCTACTTGTATTAGTCAAACCCAGCCCAAAACGGTTCTTCCGGACTTAACAGGATCCGTGGTGGAATGGAAGAGAGAAAAAAAGCACATTCAGAGCCGTTTCTCAATAAAGAGGAAATTAAAACATCTCCGATGTTCGTGCCGGTCCCCTGATGCTTACGCAGACAACCTGTTTCTTGGAAACATTCACATTGGATGAGTTAACACAGGGCCAGTGGTAGAAATCATTTATAAAAAAATATCAAATCACAGAATAACTTTCCCCCTAAAAAAACAGTGTTTGACACAATATCCTGGAAAAAGAACAAAACACGCTATTGTCACTGTGTTTAAAGAGGAAGATCTAAATCTGATTTCCAACCTCGTTTACATTGGTATACAATCACATCTCTATTATACCTGGGAACAGATTTCTAAAATTAAAATAACTTGGAACTCATTTCCTCGTGTTTTTAGGTCTTTTATGTCCAACAATAATACAAATTAAATTTGAAAAAATTATAATCACACCAGGCTATTAGAAACCATCATGCCCGCTTGGTGGGCGTGCCCCATGTCCCCAATGTCGTGCACTATATAGGGAATAGGGTACAACTTGGGACTCCCAGACTACTTAAGCTCTCCACAGTCCGCGATGGTGATACTCTTGGAGGTACGCCCCGAACGAGAGCCGAACATCTCCACTTTCCTGATCACATCCAGTCCCTGGGTCACGCTGCCAAACACAACATGTTTGCCATCCAGCCTGAGATAGAAGAGGAAGAGGTTTATTCACCTGGATTGAGAAAGAAAATAAATAATTGTCTGGGGACGTACTGTATGTAGAAAGCGTCTCAGCGTAGTCCTGATCTAGGATCAGGTCCTCCCTGCCCACACAATATTATTCTTTATGATATAAACTGATCCTACAGTGCCTCTGGAAAGTATTCAGACGCCTTGACTTTCATGATTGTTAAATTACAGCCTCAAATGGATTAAATCTTCTTTTCCCCCTCAATCTACACACAATCCACCATAATGACAAAGCAAAAATATTCAAATTTTTTGCTAATTTATTACAAATAAAAACTGAAATATGCTTTTACAAAAGTATTCAAACCCTTTACTCAGTATTTTGCTGAAGCACCTTTGGCAGCGATTAAAGACTTGAGTCTTCTTGGGTATGACGCTACAAGCTTGGCACACCTGTATTTGGGGAGTTTCTCCCATTCTTCTCTTCAAATCCTCTCAAGCTCTGTCAGGTTGGATGGGGAGCGTTGCTGCACAGCTAATTTCAGGTCTCTCCAGAGATGTTCGATCGGGTTCAAGTTCGGGCTCTGGCTGGACCACTCAAGGACATTGAGACTTGACCTAAAGACACACAACTGCATTGTCTAGGCTGTGTGCTTAGGGTCGTTGGAAGGTGAACCTTCAACCCAGTCTGAGGTCCTGAGCGCTCAGGAGCAGGTTTTCATCAAGGATCTCTGTACTTTGCTCCATTCATCTTTCCCCTCGATCCTGACTAGTCTCCTAGTCCCTCCTAGGCCGCTGAAAAACATCCCCACAGCATGATGCTGCCACCACCATGCTTCACCGTAGGGATGGTGCCAGGTTTCCTCCAGATATGACACTTGGCATTTAGGCCAAAGAGTTCAATCTTTGTTTCATCAGACCAGAGAATATTGTTTCTCATGGTCTGAGAGTCTTTAGGAAAACTCCAAGCGGGCTGTCCGTCTGGCCACTCTGCCATAAAGGCCTGATTGGTGGAGTGCTGCAGAGATGGTTGTCCTTCTGGAAGGTTCTCCCATCTCCACAGAGGAACTCTGGACCTCTGTCAGAGTGACCATCAGGTTTTTGGTCACCTCCCTGACCAAGGTCCTTGTCCCCAGTTTGGCCGTGCTGCCAGCTCTAGGAAGAGTCTTGATGGTTCCAAACATCTTCCATTTAAGAACGATGGAGGCCACTGTGTTCTTGGGGACCTTCAATGCTGCAGAATGATGGAGGCCACTGTGTTCTTGGGGACCTTCAATGCTGCAGAATGATGGAGGCCACTGTGTTCTTGGGGACCTTCAATGCTGCCTAAATGTTTTGGTACCCTTCCCCAGATTTGTGCCCCGACACAATCCTCTCGGAGCTCTGCGGACAATTCCTTTGACCTCATGGCTTGGTTTTTACTCTGACACGCACTGTCAACTGTGGGACCTTATATAGACAGGTGTGCCTTTCCAAATCATGTCCAATCAATTGCATTTACCACAGGTGGACTCCTATCAAGTTGTAGAAACATCCCAAGGATGATCAGGATGGAAACCGGATGCACCTGAGTTTTTAAAGTCTCGTAGCAAAGGGTGTGAATACTTATGTAAATAAGGTATTTGTTTAATTTTAAATACATTTGCTAAAATACCCCCCCCAAAAAACTGTTTATGCGTAGTGTGTAGATTGCTGAGGATCTTTAAAAAAAATCTATTTTTCAAATAAGGCTGTAACGTAAGAACATTTGGAAAAAGTCAAGGTGTCTGAATACTTTCAGAATGCACTGTATAGCTGCAGTCCTACTCAGACACTATCAACACAGCAGGCCCTGGTCTGTTTCTCTGTCCGTACCACTCTGTCTTGTCGGTGCAGATGAAGAACTGGGAGCCGTTGGTGTTGGGCCCAGCGTTGGCCATTGACAGAATGCCTAAATGGAAAAAGAACCACCACATTATGTAACTAGACCCTAAGTGATGCCTGTCAAGGTAGCTGAGGTACTGTACACAAACACTCGTCAAGACACGCCGAGTTTCAGTTTGTATGACAACATCCTTGATATCAAGTTTGTGATCTGAAATATCAAGAGGCCTAATTACTCAGAATTAGAAACAGCTACATTTGGTCAATTGATTCTTTATGGCTGTGTTAACCGAAATAGGTAATCGTCCTCAACCACAATAGGTTGGTTATGCAGTAAGGCTCTCGTTGAAACAGCCGCAATGCTGCCATCAAGTGGTACGAAGGGGACTCATTAAAAAAATATCCCAAAAAAGGTAGGCTACAGTATTCTGGAAATACATTTAAAATCTAGAATGTTCCCAGATCATTTAAAATCTAGAATGTTCCCAGATCATTTTAATCTAGAATGTTCCCAGATCATTTTAATCTAGAATGTTCCCAGATCATTTTAATCTAGAATGTTCCCAGATCATTTTAATCTAGAATGTTCCCAGATCATTTTAATCTAGAATGTTCCCAGATCATTTTAATCTAGAATGTTCCCAGATCATTTTAATCTAGAATGTCAATCTATCACTTGTCAATTCCATTGCAGTGGGTCGTCGGCAAGCCATTTCCTTCACATGATAACGAGTGATTGGGAGTTGGCATAAGAGCACATACAGTGATTGGGAGTTGGCATAAGAGCACAAACAGTGATTGGGAGTTGGCATAAGAGCACATACAGTGATTGGGAGTTGGCATAAGAGCACATACAGTGATTGGGAGTTGGCATAAGAGCACATACAGTGATTGGGAGTTGGCATAAGAGCACATACAGTGATTGGGAGTTGGCATAAGAGCACATACAGTGATTGGGAGTTGGCATAAGAGCACATACAGTGATTGGGAGTTGGCATAAGAGCACATACAGTGATTGGGAGTTGGCATAAGAGCACAAACAGTGATTGGGAGTTGGCATAAGAGCACATACAGTGATTGGGAGTTGGCATAAGAGCACATACAGTGATTGGGAGTTGGCATAAGAGCACATACAGTGATTGGGAGTTGGCATAAGAGCACATACAGTGATTGGGAGTTGGCATAAGAGCACATACAGTGATTGGGAGTTGGCATAAGAGCACATACAGTGATTGGGAGTTGGCATAAGAGCACAAACAGTGATTGGGAGTTGGCATAAGAGCACAAACAGTGATTGGGAGTTGGCATAAGAGCACAAACAGTGATTGGGAGTTGGCATAAGAGCACAAACAGTGATTGGGAGTTGGCATAAGAGCACAAACAGTGATTGGGAGTTGGCATAAGAGCACATACAGTGATTGGGAGTTGGCATAAGAGCACATACAGTGATTGGGAGTTGGCATAAGAGCACATACAGTGATTGGGAGTTGGCATAAGAGCACAAACAGTGATTGGGAGTTGGCATAAGAGCACATACAGTGATTGGGAGTTGGCATAAGAGCACAAACAGAATGACACTCAGGCAAGATCAGGTCAACTTGAACCCAGACAAAACAGAAAGGGTGAATCACTTACCAGGTCCCGTGTGCTTCAGTTCGAAGTTCTCGTCTTTGAATTTGAGTCCGTAGATAGATTTCCCTCCGGTTCCATTGTGATTAGTGAAGTCTCCCCCCTACAGAGTCACATTCAGAGGGGTCAGGAGAAAGGCTTACATGTGTTTGGGGCAAGATACCATGAGTTACCACAATAATAAAAGAAAAGGTATAGGTGATCATTAGGGGTTCTCAAACTAAAACAAACATTACTTGACCTACCTGGCACATGAACTGAGGGATGATCCTGTGGAAGATGGATCCCTTGTAGCCAAAACCATGTTCTCCTGTGCACAGTGCTCTGAAATTCTCTGAGAGGGAGAAATAATGGTTTAGCCAGGGCTCTCCAACCCTGTTCCAGGAGAGACATCATCCTGTAGGTTTTTCGCTCTAGCCCCCCAGTTGTAAACTAACCTGATTTCAGTTTATCAACCAGCTAATTATTAGAGTCAGGTGCGCTAGAGGTTGCTAGGTTGTAGTGGAAACCTACAGGACGGTAGCTCTCCGGGAACACAGTGGGAGAGCCCTTGTTAATGGGGTTACAACATGAACAACAGGATGTACGAATACAATAACTTTCATTCAAAGTATGAATTACACACACACACACACTCTCTGGACTCTGACATTGCTCGTTTTGATAGTTTTTTTAAACATTTGGATTATATGTGTATTGTTAGAAATTAATCCACTATTGGAGCTAGAAACATAGGTGGTGAAGCATTAAACTGAAGTTGATCGATCCCTGTCGAGGGAGGAGCAGATTTTTTTGTTGAATATAAAACAGTAAAACTTAGCAACCTCAACTCTTGCAAATTTTCTCATGAAAAGTATATTTCAACACTCAGCTGCTCAGGCAAATTTGCCAAACTACTAAACTTGGAACCAATCAAAACTCCTGTACATACCCCTCGTAATGAAGGCAACCAATGACCTGCTTCTATCTACGATGTAAACACAGCCTCTTGTGAAAACGTGAACCTGCTGTCTGATTATGCTAGAGTATCAGATATAGCTAGTTAGCTAGCTCCCAGACTGAAGAGGATCAGATATAGCTAGCTCCCAGACTGAAGAGGATCAGATATAGCTAGCTAGCTAGCTCCCAGACTGAAGAGGATCAGATATAGCTAGCTAGCTAGCTCCCAGACTGAAGAGGATCAGATATAGCTAGCTAGCTAGCTCCCAGACTGAAGAGGATCAGATATAGCTAGCTCCCAGACTGAAGAGGATCAGATATAGCTAGCTAGCTAGCTCCCAGACTGAAGAGGATCAGATATAGCTAGCTAGCTAGCTCCCAGACTGAAGAGGATCAGATATAGCTAGCTAGCTAGCTCCCAGACTGAAGAGGATCAGATATAGCTAGCTAGCTAGCTCCCAGACTGAAGAGGATCAGATATAGCTAGCTAGCTAGCTCCCAGACTGAAGAGGATCAGATATAGCTAGCTAGCTCCCAGACTGAAGAGGATCAGATATAGCTAGCTAGCTCCCAGACTGAAGAGGATCAGATATAGCTAGCTCCCAGACTGAAGACGATCAGATATAGCTAGCTCCCAGACTGAAGGGGATCAGATAGAGCTAGCTAGCTCCCAGACTGAAGAGGATCAGATATAGCTAGCTAGCTCCCAGACTGAAGAGGATCAGATATAGCTAGCTAGCTCCCAGACTGAAGAGGATCAGATATACCTAGCTAGCTCCCAGACTGAAGGGGATCAGATATAGCTAGCTCCCAGACTGAAGAGGATCAGATATAGCTAGCTAGCTCCAAGACTGAAATTAGATACATATCTGTTTGAGTGCACTTGAAATATGGAGCAGGCATTACATATTGTCTTGAGCATATGAAGAGGTAGCTCTGTGGAGCATTTAGACAATTTGTCAGCTAGCCAATGTGTCAGGTTAGACTAGCCAGCTACTGTCAATGTGGCAGCTGGCCAATGTGTCAGGTTAGACTAGCCAGCTACTGTCAATGTGGCAGCTGGCCAATGTGTCAGGTTAGACTAGCCAGCTACTGTCAATGTGGCAGCTGGCCAATGTGTCAGGTTAGACTAGCCAGCTACTGTCAATGTGGCAGCTGGCCAATGTGTCAGGTTAGACTAGCCAGCTACTGTCAATGTGGCAGCTAGCCAATGTGTCAGGTTAGACTAGCCAGCTACTGTCAATGTGGCAGCTGGCCAATGTGTCAGGTTAGACTAGCCAGCTACTGTCAATGTGGCAGCTGGCCAATGTGTCAGGTTAGACTAGCCAGCTACTGTCAATGTCAATGTGTGTTTCATTAGCTCTCACTCCTCTGTCAGTGAATTCAAATAGTTGAAATCAGGATTTGGCATGATTATACACACACAGTGCATTCGGAAAGTATTCAGACTATTTCCACATTTTGTTACGTTACAGCCTTATTGTAAAATGTAATACAGTTCTCCTCCCTCTTCAATCTACACACAATAACCCATAATGACAAAGCAAAAACAGTTTTGGGGATATTTTTTGCTATTTTAGTACAAATAGATGGAAATATCACATTTTACACAAGTATTCAGACCCTTTACTCAGTACTTTGAAACACCTTTGGCAGCCAATTTAATACATTTGAGAATAAGGCTGTAACGTAACAAAATGTGGAAAAAGTCAAGGGGTTCGAATACTTTGTGAAGGTACTGTACGAACCAAGACCACCATCGTCAAGTGTGTCACCATTTGAGTACGGTGGCAAGTAGCAAAGGTGTCTCAGGCAGTATTTAAATATACTATAACCTACTAAATCTAACTAATATAAAACACAACATGCAATGTGTTGGTCCCATGTTTCATGAGCTGAAACTAAAAAGATACCAGAAAATTTCCATAAACAAAAAGCTTATTTCTCTCAAATGTTTGTTTACATCCCTGTTAGGGAGCATTTCTCCTTCACCAAGATAATCCATCCACCTGACAGGTGCAGCATATCAAAAAGATGATTAAAAAGCATGATCATTACACAAGTGCACCTTGTGCTGGGGACAACACAACACTAAAATGTGCAGTTGTGTCACACAACACAATGCTACTGCCTACCCCGGTTGACGCTGGTCCAATTGTATGCCGCCATATGAGACTCCCAATCATGGCCGGTTGTGATACAACCTGGTTTCGAACCAGGGACTGTAGTGACACCTCTTGCACTGAAATGCAGTGCCTTAGACCGCTGCGCTACTTGGGAGCCTATTTGCCTGTCCAGCTAGAGAACATACAAGTATTTATTTAAAAAAAATATATACATAATTGACATTGGCAACAAACGGAAATGCGTTCAGAAATAAATATACACAATGTACAAAAAAACCAGCTCCTCCAGACAGAGATCGATCATCTCTAAAAGTAAAAACAGATGGCCTAGTACAGCCCACCACCTAATAAGCATTTCACCGCACCTGCGATAAAAAATGATGTACGCGACCAATAAAATTGGATTTGATTAAATACGACTGAATCATGAATAGTTGTTCTCCCCCTACCTGCTGTTTTGGGCACAACATCTGCATTCAGCTGCAAAATAAAAAAATAGCATACGTTATGAGACAGTCAGTTGCATGCAGCTAGCTAATCTGATTAAATTATGCTGTAATACACAATTAATTGGTACATAAAGCCTGAAACTACCCGCAAAAATCACGTAAATTAAAAGCCAGAATGTTGAATACATTTAAAAAGGGAAACACCAGTTGTCCTTTTGCTGCTTGAAATGTTATGAAAGTATTGTTTAAAACTTTAGAGAGCGCCGGTAGGTGGTTGGATATGCAGGTCTCTCGTCAATAGCTAACAGAAGCAAGCAATGAGAGGATGAAGAACAAAATCAGTGCCTTCGGGAAAATATTCAGACCCCTTGACTTTTTCCACAATGTTACGTTACAGCCTTATTCTAAAATGGATTGAAATGGTCTCCCCTCCCCCTTATTCATTTTATTTAACTTATTTATTTTATTTAACTAGGCAAGTCAGTTAAGAACAAATTCTTATTTACAATTGTGCGCCGCCCTATGGGACTCCCAATCATGGGCGGATGTGATTCAGCCTGGATTCGAACCAGGGTGTCGCCTCTTGCACTGAGATGTAGTGCCTTAGACAGCTGCGCCACTCGGGAGCGCACACACAGAAATCTTTGCTAATTCATTAAAAATTAAACAGAATTATTACATTTACGTATTCAGACCCTTTAGTACTTTGTTGAAGCACCTTTGGCAGCGATAAGAGCCTCCAGTCTTCCTGGGTATGATGGTACAAGCTTGGTACACCTGTATTTGGGGAGTTTCTCCCATTCTTCTCTGCAGATCCTCTCAAGCTCTGTCAGGTTGGATGGGGAGCGTTGCTGCGCAGCCATTTTCCGTTCTCTGCTTAGGGTCTTTGTAACATTGGAAGGTGAACCTTCACCCCCAGTCTGAGGTCCTGAGCAGGTTTTCATCAAGGATCTCTATGTACTTTGCTCCGTTCATATTTGATTTGATCCTGACCAGTCTCCCAGTCCCTGAAAAACATCGCCACAAGATGCTGCCTCCACCATGCTTCACCATAGGGATGGTGTCAGGTTTCCTCCAGACGTGACGCTTGGCATTCAGGCCAAAGAATTCAATATTGGTTTCATCAGATCAGAGAATTGTGTTTCTCATGATCTGAGAGTCTTTAGGTGTCTTTTGGCAAACTCCAAGCGGTCTGTCGAGTGGCTTCTGTCTGGCCACTCTACCATAAAGGCCTAACTGGTGGACTGCTGCAGAGATGGTTGTCCTTCTGGAAGGTTCTCCCATCTCCACAGAGGAACTCTAGAGCTCGGTCAGAGTGACCATCGGGTTCTTGGTCACCTCCCTGACCAAGGTCCTTCTCCGATTGCTCAGTTTGGCCAGCTCAAGGAAGTCTCTTGGTGGTTCCAAACTTGTTCCATTTAAGAATGATGGAGGCCACTGTGTTCTTGGGGACCTTCAATGCTGCCTAAATGTTTTGGTCTCCTTCCCCAAATCGGCGCCTCTAAATAATCCTGTCTCGGCGCTGAACGGACAATTTCTTCAACCTCATGGCTTGGTTTTTGCTCTGACATGCACTGTCAACTGTGGGACCTTATATAGACAGGTGTGTGCCTTTCCAAATCATGTCCAATCAATTCAATTTACCAGAGGTGGACTCCAAGCAAGTTGTAGAAACATCTCAAGGATGATCAATGGAAACAGGATGCACCTGAACTCAATTGTGTCTCATAGCAAAGTATCTGAATACTTATCTAAATAAGGTATTTAAAATTTTAAAAATGACTAAAACCCCATTTTTACCATTATGGGGTATGGTGGGTAGATTGATCAAAAAATGTCCTTCATTTTAGAGTAAGGCTATAACATCAAAATGTGGAAAAAGTCAAGGGGACTGAATACTTTCTGAAGCGCACACACACACACACACACACACACACACACACACATATATATTAAATATACATCTGGTGGACATGGTGCCCAAGTGAACCATATACCTACTAAAAAGTATGGTAAACAACACCTTATTTAGTTTAAAATCTCGAACAACTGAAGGATAAGTTTAAATGTAATTTTGTTAAACGTTCTGGCGTTTAAATTCCGATGTCCACCAGATGCATATTATACGTTTTGTTTTGCTTAATGTCTAGCCCCCATTTGACACACCGGCTTCGCTTTGCATTCCCCTAGTTAAATGTTGGTTAGTTATAGTCTGTACTACCACACAGTAAAACAACTCACGAGTTGAACACATGCGGCTCCATTTGACTTCCGCCGGAACACAAAGAGTTTGATGCATCTGGTGGACATGAGGAATATTTACAAGATTTTACAGGCATCCATTTCAGGCTGCATATACACCAGTTAATTGTGGATTAAATCAGACTAGTAGCTAGTTTGTACAGTAGGCCCAGTTCTACAGGGCTGACAAACTAGTTGGGCTGTAACTTAGGTCCAAACTGAGCGTTCTTCACGTCGGTTTCCAGTCGCATCTGATGCATTATCAGACGCATACTCTTCATCTCAAAGGCCGAGGCCCAAAACAAATCAACTACTTAATAGCCCAGTTACGTAAACCATCGGATCAAGTTCTCAGTAAAGACAACTGAACTCACCTCGAATGTTACTCTTCCGACGGGCTGGTTGTCAGCTGCAATGTCAAAGTAGACGACCGGGTTGGCTGCTGCAGGGCCAGCAGAACACATCCGAGCGGCGGTAAACGCCAACGAACGTCCTGAAATGAGCTTGACCCCACTCGGTAAAGCGGCAAGTAGCATTTTTAAGGCTGGGTGTGAACATAAAATGGACTTGAGATGGTGTGAAGTACCACGTTAAGTGGTTACATATGCCGCTGTGACCGCAAGGAGGAAGGTCTTCCCTAAGATCTCGGAAGAATATCTACGGTTTGTAAAACTCGGAGGCGCAACATCGCGAGAGTTCCGGGAACGCTTTAGAAACAGAATGGGAAGATCAGGGTAGGGTTTGAGAAGTGAAACATTATTCCTTAGCTGTTCATTTTCTCAAAACCTAAAGGCACAACCTCGATTCGAGCCAATGTCTTAAATAGTTGAACATGTTATTTCTCCAACCTCGTGAAAGTGACAAACTGACACGTTTTTAATTTTCGTCAAAAACAACTTTATATTGACGGAGTGCCTTTTGATTTGACTGCCTGCACATGCGCAGTTCGGCTCGAGACACCAATGGAACTAGATGCACAAGCGTTTCGCTACACTCGCAATTACATCTGATAACCATGTGTATGTGACAAATAACATTTTATAATGCGAATATTCAACTTTTGTTGCACACATCCAGATGACGCTGTGTAGTATTTTGCGCTCAACACTGTTGGTGTGACCTAGGCATTAGACCTTAAAACGTGTTTCCATGCATAGATAGATACAGTAAAGAGGTCAATGTGGTTTGGAAATACACTGAACAGAAATATAATTGCAACATGTAAAGTGCTGTTTTCATGAGCTGAAATAAAATATCCCAGAAATGTTCCATAAGCACAAAATATTTATTTCTGTCAAATTGTGTGCACGGAGGGCTCATGTTTTGGAAGACGCATGGCTCTCGACCTTCCCCTCTCCCGAATCCGTCCAGGAGTTGCAGTGATGGGACAAAACTGTAACTAACATTTGGATATCACAAAATAGGGGAGAAAAAGGGGTAAAAAGTACCACAAGATAAATAAGATAGGCCACACCTTTCAGGTAGATGGATTATCAAGAAGCTGATTTAACAACATGATCAATACAGCGGTGCTGACGTTGAGGGAGAGGTTGTTGACCTGGCACCACACTGCCAGATCTCTGACCACCTCGCTGTAGGCTGTCTCATCGTTGAGGGAGAGGTTGTTGACCTGGCACCACACTGCCAGATCTCTGACCACCTCGCTGTAGGCTGTCTCATCGTTGAGGGAGAGGTTGTTGACCTGGCACCACACTGCCAGATCTCTGACCACCTCGCTGTAGGCTGTCTCATCGTTGAGGGAGAGGTTGTTGACCTGGCACCACACTGCCAGATCTCTGACCACCTCGCTGTAGGCTGTCTCATCGTTGAGGGAGAGGTTGTTGTCCTGCCACCACACTGCCAGATCTCTGACCACCTCGCTGTAGGCTGTCTCATCGTTGAGGGAGAGGTTGTTGTCCTGGCACCACACTGCCAGATCTCTGACCACCTCGCTGTAGGCTGTCTCATCGTTGAGGGAGAGGTTGTTGACCTGGCACCACACTGCCAGATCTCTGACCACCTCGCTGTAGGCTGTCTCATCGTTGAGGGAGAGGTTGTTGACCTGGCACCACACTGCCAGATCTCTGACCACCTCGCTGTAGGCTGTCTCATCGTTGAGGGAGAGGTTGTTGACCTGGCACCACACTGCCAGATCTCTGACCACCTCGCTGTAGGCTGTCTCATCGTTGAGGGAGAGGTTGTTGACCTGGCACCACACTGCCAGATCTCTGACCACCTCGCTGTAGGCTGTCTCATCGTTGAGGGAGAGGTTGTTGACCTGGCACCACACTGCCAGATCTCTGACCACCTCGCTGTAGGCTGTCTCATCGTTGAGGGAGAGGTTGTTGACCTGGCACCACACTGCCAGATCTCTGACCACCTCGCTGTAGGCTGTCTCATCGTTGAGGGAGAGGTTGTTGACCTGGCACCACACTGCCAGATCTCTGACCACCTCGCTGTAGGCTGTCTCATCGTTGAGGGAGAGGTTGTTGACCTGGCACCACACTGCCAGATCTCTGACCACCTCGCTGTAGGCTGTCTCATCGTTGAGGGAGAGGTTGTTGACCTGGCACCACACTGCCAGATCTCTGACCACCTCGCTGTAGGCTGTCTCATCGTTGAGGGAGAGGTTGTTGACCTGGCACCACACTGCCAGATCTCTGACCACCTCGCTGTAGGCTGTCTCATCGTTGAGGGAGAGGTTGTTGACCTGGCACCACACTGCCAGATCTCTGACCACCTCGCTGTAGGCTGTCTCATCGTTGAGGGAGAGGTTGTTGACCTGGCACCACACTGCCAGATCTCTGACCACCTCGCTGTAGGCTGTCTCATCGTTGAGGGAGAGGTTGTTGACCTGGCACCACACTGCCAGATCTCTGACCACCTCGCTGTAGGCTGTCTCATCGTTGAGGGAGAGGTTGTTGACCTGGCACCACACTGCCAGATCTCTGACCACCTCGCTGTAGGCTGTCTCATCGTTGAGGGAGAGGTTGTTGACCTGGCACCACACTGCCAGATCTCTGACCACCTCGCTGTAGGCTGTCTCATCGTTGAGGGAGAGGTTGTTGACCTGGCACCACACTGCCAGATCTCTGACCACCTCGCTGTAGGCTGTCTCATCGTTGAGGGAGAGGTTGTTGACCTGGCACCACACTGCCAGATCTCTGACCACCTCGCTGTAGGCTGTCTCATCGTTGAGGGAGAGGTTGTTGACCTGGCACCACACTGCCAGATCTCTGACCACCTCGCTGTAGGCTGTCTCATCGTTGAGGGAGAGGTTGTTGACCTGGCACCACACTGCCAGATCTCTGACCACCTCGCTGTAGGCTGTCTCATCGTTGAGGGAGAGGTTGTTGACCTGGCACCACACTGCCAGATCTCTGACCACCTCGCTGTAGGCTGTCTCATCGTTGAGGGAGAGGTTGTTGACCTGGCACCACACTGCCAGATCTCTGACCACCTCGCTGTAGGCTGTCTCATCGTTGAGGGAGAGGTTGTTGACCTGGCACCACACTGCCAGATCTCTGACCACCTCGCTGTAGGCTGTCTCATCGTTGAGGGAGAGGTTGTTGACCTGGCACCACACTGCCAGATCTCTGACCACCTCGCTGTAGGCTGTCTCATCGTTGAGGGAGAGGTTGTTGACCTGGCACCACACTGCCAGATCTCTGACCACCTCGCTGTAGGCTGTCTCATCGTTGAGGGAGAGGTTGTTGACCTGGCACCACACTGCCAGATCTCTGACCACCTCGCTGTAGGCTGTCTCATCGTTGAGGGAGAGGTTGTTGACCTGGCACCACACTGCCAGATCTCTGACCACCTCGCTGTAGGCTGTCTCATCGTTGAGGGAGAGGTTGTTGACCTGGCACCACACTGCCAGATCTCTGACCACCTCGCTGTAGGCTGTCTCATCGTTGAGGGAGAGGTTGTTGTCCTGCCACCACACTGCCAGATCTCTGACCACCTCGCTGTAGGCTGTCTCATCGTTGAGGGAGAGGTTGTTGTCCTGGCACCACACTGCCAGATCTCTGACCACCTCGCTGTAGGCTGTCTCATCGTTGAGGGAGAGGTTGTTGACCTGGCACCACACTGCCAGATCTCTGACCACCTCGCTGTAGGCTGTCTCATCGTTGAGGGAGAGGTTGTTGACCTGGCACCACACTGCCAGATCTCTGACCACCTCGCTGTAGGCTGTCTCATCGTTGAGGAGAGGTTGTTGACCTGGCACCACACTGCCAGATCTCTGACCACCTCGCTGTAGGCTGTCTCATCGTTGAGGGAGAGGTTGTTGTCCTGCCACCACACTGCCAGATCTCTGACCACCTCGCTGTAGGCTGTCTCATCGTTGAGGGAGAGGTTGTTGTCCTGCCACCACACTGCCAGATCTCTGACCACCTCGCTGTAGGCTGTCTCATCGTTGAGGGAGAGGTTGCTGTCCTGGCACCACACTGCCAGATCTCTGACCACCTCGCTGTAGGCTGTCTCATCGTTGAGGGAGAGGTTGTTGACCTGGCACCACACTGCCAGATCTCTGACCACCTCGCTGTAGGCTGTCTCATCGTTGAGGGAGAGGTTGTTGACCTGGCACCACACTGCCAGATCTCTGACCACCTCGCTGTAGGCTGTCTCATCGTTGAGGGAGAGGTTGTTGTCCTGGCACCACACTGCCAGATCTTTGACCACCTCGCTGTAGGCTGTCTCATCGTTGAGGGAGAGGTTGTTGTCCTGCCACCACACTGCCAGATCTCTGACCACCTCGCTGTAGGCTGTCTCATCGTTGAGGGAGAGGTTGTTGTCCTGGCACCACACTGCCAGATCTCTGACCACCTCGCTGTAGGCTGTCTCATCGTTGAGGGAGAGGTTGTTGACCTGGCACCACACTGCCAGATCTCTGACCACCTCGCTGTAGGCTGTCTCATCGTTGAGGAGAGGTTGTTGTCCTGCCACCACACTGCCAGATCTCTGACCACCTCGCTGTAGGCTGTCTCATCGTTGAGGGAGAGGTTGTTGTCCTGCCACCACACTGCCAGATCTCTGACCACCTCGCTGTAGGCTGTCTCATCGTTGAGGGAGAGGTTGTTGACCTGGCACCACACTGCCAGATCTCTGACCACCTCGCTGTAGGCTGTCTCATCGTTGAGGGAGAGGTTGTTGACCTGGCACCACACTGCCAGATCTCTGACCACCTCGCTGTAGGCTGTCTCATCGTTGAGGGAGAGGTTGTTGACCTGGCACCACACTGCCAGATCTCTGACCACCTCGCTGTAGGCTGTCTCATCGTTGAGGGAGAGGTTGTTGACCTGGCACCACACTGCCAGATCTCTGACCACCTCGCTGTAGGCTGTCTCATCGTTGAGGGAGAGGTTGTTGACCTGGCACCACACTGCCAGATCTCTGACCACCTCGCTGTAGGCTGTCTCATCGTTGAGGGAGAGGTTGTTGACCTGGCACCACACTGCCAGATCTCTGACCACCTCGCTGTAGGCTGTCTCATCGTTGAGGGAGAGGTTGTTGACCTGGCACCACACTGCCAGATCTCTGACCACCTCGCTGTAGGCTGTCTCATCGTTGAGGGAGAGGTTGTTGACCTGGCACCACACTGCCAGATCTCTGACCACCTCGCTGTAGGCTGTCTCATCGTTGAGGGAGAGGTTGTTGACCTGGCACCACACTGCCAGATCTCTGACCACCTCGCTGTAGGCTGTCTCATCGTTGAGGGAGAGGTTGTTGTCCTGCCACCACACTGCCAGATCTCTGACCACCTCGCTGTAGGCTGTCTCATCGTTGAGGGAGAGGTTGTTGTCCTGGCACCACACTGCCAGATCTCTGACCACCTCGCTGTAGGCTGTCTCATCGTTGAGGGAGAGGTTGCTGACCTGGCACCACACTGCCAGATCTCTGACCACCTCGCTGTAGGCTGTCTCATCGTTGAGGGAGAGGTTGTTGACCTGGCACCACACTGCCAGATCTCTGACCACCTCGCTGTAGGCTGTCTCATCGTTGAGGGAGAGGTTGTTGACCTGGCACCACACTGCCAGATCTCTGACCACCTCGCTGTAGGCTGTCTCATCGTTGAGGGAGAGGTTGTTGACCTGGCACCACACTGCCAGATCTCTGACCACCTCGCTGTAGGCTGTCTCATCGTTGAGGGAGAGGTTGTTGACCTGGCACCACACTGCCAGATCTCTGACCACCTCGCTGTAGGCTGTCTCATCGTTGAGGGAGAGGTTGTTGTCCTGGCACCACACTGCCAGATCTCTGACCACCTCGCTGTAGGCTGTCTCATCGTTGAGGGAGAGGTTGTTGTCCTGCCACCACACTGCCAGATCTCTGACCACCTCGCTGTAGGCTGTCTCATCGTTGAGGGAGAGGTTGTTGTCCTGCCACCACACTGCCAGATCTCTGACCACCTCGCTGTAGGCTGTCTCATCGTTGAGGGAGAGGTTGTTGACCTGGCACCACACTGCCAGATCTCTGACCAACTCGCTGTAGGCTGTCTCATCGTTGAGGTAGAGGTTGTTTACCTGGCACCACACTGCCAGATCTCTGACCACCTCGCTGTAGGCTGTCTCATCGTTGAGGGAGAGGTTGTTGTCCTGGCACCACACTGCCAGATCTCTGACCACCTCGCTGTAGGCTGTCTCATCGTTGAGGGAGAGGTTGTTGACCTGGCACCACACTGCCAGATCTCTGACCACCTCGCTGTAGGCTGTCTCATCGTTGAGGGAGAGGTTGTTGTCCTGCCACCACACTGCCAGATCTCTGACCACCTCGCTGTAGGCTGTCTCATCGTTGAGGGAGAGGTTGTTGTCCTGCCACCACACTGCCAGATCTCTGACCACCTCGCTGTAGGCTGTCTCATCGTTGAGGGAGAGGTTGTTGTCCTGCCACCACATTGCCAGATCTCTGACCACCTCGCTGTAGGCTGTCTCATCGTTGAGGGAGAGGTTGTTGACCTGGCACCACACTGCCAGATCTCTGACCACCTCGCTGTAGGCTGTCTCATCGTTGAGGGAGAGGTTGTTGTCCTGGCACCACACTGCCAGATCTCTGACCACCTCGCTGTAGGCTGTCTCATCGTTGAGGGAGAGGTTGTTGTCCTGCCACCACACTGCCAGATCTCTGACCACCTCGCTGTAGGCTGTCTCATCGTTGAGGGAGAGGTTGTTGACCTGGCACCACACTGCCAGATCTCTGACCACCTCGCTGTAGGCTGTCTCATCGTTGAGGGAGAGGTTGTTGACCTGGCACCACACTGCCAGATCTCTGACCACCTCGCTGTAGGCTGTCTCATCGTTGAGGGAGAGGTTGTTGACCTGGCACCACACTGCCAGATCTCTGGCCACCTCGCTGTAGGCTGTCTCATCGTTGAGGGAGAGGTTGTTGTCCTGCCACCACACTGCCAGATCTCTGACCACCTCGCTGTAGGCTGTCTCATCGTTGAGGGAGAGGTTGTTGTCCTGCCACCACACTGCCAGATCTCTGACCACCTCGCTGTAGGCTGTCTCATCGTTGAGGGAGAGGTTGTTGTCCTGGCACCACACTGCCAGATCTCTGACCACCTCGCTGTAGGCTGTCTCATCGTTGAGGGAGAGGTTGTTGACCTGGCACCACACTGCCAGATCTCTGACCACCTCGCTGTAGGCTGTCTCATCGTTGAGGGAGAGGTTGTTGACCTGGCACCACACTGCCAGATCTCTGACCACCTCGCTGTAGGCTGTCTCATCGTTGAGGGAGAGGTTGTTGACCTGGCACCACACTGCCAGATCTCTGACCACCTCGCTGTAGGCTGTCTCATCGTTGAGGGAGAGGTTGTTGTCCTGCCACCACACTGCCAGATCTCTGACCACCTCGCTGTAGGCTGTCTCATCGTTGAGGGAGAGGTTGTTGACCTGGCACCACACTGCCAGATCTCTGACCACCTCGCTGTAGGCTGTCTCATCGTTGAGGGAGAGGTTGTTGACCTGGCACCACACTGCCAGATCTCTGACCACCTCGCTGTAGGCTGTCTCATCGTTGAGGGAGAGGTTGTTGACCTGGCACCACACTGCCAGATCTCTGACCACCTCGCTGTAGGCTGTCTCATCGTTGAGGGAGAGGTTGTTGACCTGGCACCACACTGCCAGATCTCTGACCACCTCGCTGTAGGCTGTCTCATCGTTGAGGGAGAGGTTGTTGACCTGGCACCACACTGCCAGATCTCTGACCACCTCGCTGTAGGCTGTCTCATCGTTGAGGGAGAGGTTGTTGACCTGGCACCACACTGCCAGATCTCTGACCACCTCGCTGTAGGCTGTCTCATCGTTGAGGGAGAGGTTGTTGACCTGGCACCACACTGCCAGATCTCTGACCACCTCGCTGTAGGCTGTCTCATCGTTGAGGGAGAGGTTGTTGACCTGGCACCACACTGCCAGATCTCTGACCACCTCGCTGTAGGCTGTCTCATCGTTGAGGGAGAGGTTGTTGACCTGGCACCACACTGCCAGATCTCTGACCACCTCGCTGTAGGCTGTCTCATCGTTGAGGGAGAGGTTGTTGACCTGGCACCACACTGCCAGATCTCTGACCACCTCGCTGTAGGCTGTCTCATCGTTGAGGGAGAGGTTGTTGTCCTGCCACCACACTGCCAGATCTCTGACCACCTCGCTGTAGGCTGTCTCATCGTTGAGGGAGAGGTTGTTGTCCTGCCACCACACTGCCAGATCTCTGACCACCTCGCTGTAGGCTGTCTCATCGTTGAGGGAGAGGTTGTTGACCTGGCACCACACTGCCAGATCTCTGACCACCTCGCTGTAGGCTGTCTCATCGTTGAGGGAGAGGTTGTTGACCTGGCACCACACTGCCAGATCTCTGACCACCTCGCTGTAGGCTGTCTCATCGTTGAGGGAGAGGTTGTTGACCTGGCACCACACTGCCAGATCTCTGACCACCTCGCTGTAGGCTGTCTCATCGTTGAGGGAGAGGTTGTTGACCTGGCACCACACTGCCAGATCTCTGACCACCTCGCTGTAGGCTGTCTCATCGTTGAGGGAGAGGTTGTTGACCTGGCACCACACTGCCAGATCTCTGACCACCTCGCTGTAGGCTGTCTCATCGTTGAGGGAGAGGTTGTTGACCTGGCACCACACTGCCAGATCTCTGACCACCTCGCTGTAGGCTGTCTCATCGTTGAGGGAGAGGTTGTTGACCTGGCACCACACTGCCAGATCTCTGACCACCTCGCTGTAGGCTGTCTCATCGTTGAGGGAGAGGTTGTTGACCTGGCACCACACTGCCAGATCTCTGACCACCTCGCTGTAGGCTGTCTCATCGTTGAGGGAGAGGTTGTTGACCTGGCACCACACTGCCAGATCTCTGACCACCTCGCTGTAGGCTGTCTCATCGTTGAGGGAGAGGTTGTTGACCTGGCACCACACTGCCAGATCTCTGACCACCTCGCTGTAGGCTGTCTCATCGTTGAGGAGAGGTTGTTGACCTGGCACCACACTGCCAGATCTCTGACCACCTCGCTGTAGGCTGTCTCATCGTTGAGGGAGAGGTTGTTGACCTGGCACCACACTGCCAGATCTCTGACCACCTCGCTGTAGGCTGTCTCATCGTTGAGGGAGAGGTTGTTGACCTGGCACCACACTGCCAGATCTCTGACCACCTCGCTGTAGGCTGTCTCATCGTTGAGGGAGAGGTTGTTGACCTGGCACCACACTGCCAGATCTCTGACCACCTCGCTGTAGGCTGTCTCATCGTTGAGGGAGAGGTTGTTGACCTGGCACCACACTGCCAGATCTCTGACCACCTCGCTGTAGGCTGTCTCATCGTTGAGGGAGAGGTTGTTGTCCTGCCACCACACTGCCAGATCTCTGACCACCTCGCTGTAGGCTGTCTCATCGTTGAGGGAGAGGTTGTTGTCCTGCCACCACACTGCCAGATCTCTGACCACCTCGCTGTAGGCTGTCTCATCGTTGAGGGAGAGGTTGTTGTCCTGCCACCACACTGCCAGATCTCTGACCACCTCGCTGTAGGCTGTCTCATCGTTGAGGGAGAGGTTGTTGTCCTGCCACCACACTGCCAGATCTCTGACCACCTCGCTGTAGGCTGTCTCATCGTTGAGGGAGAGGTTGTTGACCTGGCACCACACTGCCAGATCTCTGACCACCTCGCTGTAGGCTGTCTCATCGTTGAGGAGAGGTTGTTGACCTGGCACCACACTGCCAGATCTCTGACCACCTCGCTGTAGGCTGTCTCATCGTTGAGGGAGAGGTTGTTGACCTGGCACCACACTGCCAGATCTCTGACCACCTCGCTGTAGGCTGTCTCATCGTTGAGGGAGAGGTTGTTGACCTGGCACCACACTGCCAGATCTCTGACCACCTCGCTGTAGGCTGTCTCATCGTTGAGGGAGAGGTTGTTGACCTGGCACCACACTGCCAGATCTCTGACCACCTCGCTGTAGGCTGTCTCATCGTTGAGGGAGAGGTTGTTGACCTGGCACCACACTGCCAGATCTCTGACCACCTCGCTGTAGGCTGTCTCATCGTTGAGGGAGAGGTTGTTGACCTGGCACCACACTGCCAGATCTCTGACCACCTCGCTGTAGGCTGTCTCATCGTTGAGGGAGAGGTTGTTGTCCTGGCACCACACTGCCAGATCTCTGACCACCTCGCTGTAGGCTGTCTCATCGTTGAGGGAGAGGTTGTTGTCCTGCCACCACACTGCCAGATCTCTGACCACCTCGCTGTAGGCTGTCTCATCGTTGAGGGAGAGGTTGTTGTCCTGCCACCACACTGCCAGATCTCTGACCACCTCGCTGTAGGCTGTCTCATCGTTGAGGGAGAGGTTGTTGACCTGGCACCACACTGCCAGATCTCTGACCACCTCGCTGTAGGCTGTCTCATCGTTGAGGGAGAGGTTGTTGACCTGGCACCACACTGCCAGATCTCTGACCACCTCGCTGTAGGCTGTCTCATCGTTGAGGGAGAGGTTGTTGACCTGGCACCACACTGCCAGATCTCTGACCACCTCGCTGTAGGCTGTCTCATCGTTGAGGGAGAGGTTGTTGACCTGGCACCACACTGCCAGATCTCTGACCACCTCGCTGTAGGCTGTCTCATCGTTGAGGGAGAGGTTGTTGACCTGGCACCACACTGCCAGATCTCTGACCACCTCGCTGTAGGCTGTCTCATCGTTGAGGGAGAGGTTGTTGACCTGGCACCACACTGCCAGATCTCTGACCACCTCGCTGTAGGCTGTCTCATCGTTGAGGGAGAGGTTGTTGACCTGGCACCACACTGCCAGATCTCTGACCACCTCGCTGTAGGCTGTCTCATCGTTGAGGGAGAGGTTGTTGACCTGGCACCACACTGCCAGATCTCTGACCACCTCGCTGTAGGCTGTCTCATCGTTGAGGGAGAGGTTGTTGACCTGGCACCACACTGCCAGATCTCTGACCACCTCGCTGTAGGCTGTCTCATCGTTGAGGGAGAGGTTGTTGACCTGGCACCACACTGCCAGATCTCTGACCACCTCGCTGTAGGCTGTCTCATCGTTGAGGGAGAGGTTGTTGTCCTGCCACCACACTGCCAGATCTCTGACCACCTCGCTGTAGGCTGTCTCATCGTTGAGGGAGAGGTTGTTGTCCTGCCACCACACTGCCAGATCTCTGACCACCTCGCTGTAGGCTGTCTCATCGTTGAGGGAGAGGTTGTTGACCTGGCACCACACTGCCAGATCTCTGACCACCTCGCTGTAGGCTGTCTCATCGTTGAGGGAGAGGTTGTTGACCTGGCACCACACTGCCAGATCTCTGACCACCTCGCTGTAGGCTGTCTCATCGTTGAGGGAGAGGTTGTTGACCTGGCACCACACTGCCAGATCTCTGACCACCTCGCTGTAGGCTGTCTCATCGTTGAGGGAGAGGTTGTTGACCTGGCACCACACTGCCAGATCTCTGACCACCTCGCTGTAGGCTGTCTCATCGTTGAGGGAGAGGTTGTTGTCCTGCCACCACACTGCCAGATCTCTGACCACCTCGCTGTAGGCTGTCTCATCGTTGAGGGAGAGGTTGTTGTCCTGCCACCACACTGCCAGATCTCTGACCACCTCGCTGTAGGCTGTCTCATCGTTGAGGGAGAGGTTGTTGACCTGGCACCACACTGCCAGATCTCTGACCACCTCGCTGTAGGCTGTCTCATCGTTGAGGGAGAGGTTGTTGACCTGGCACCACACTGCCAGATCTCTGACCACCTCGCTGTAGGCTGTCTCATCGTTGAGGGAGAGGTTGTTGACCTGGCACCACACTGCCAGATCTCTGACCACCTCGCTGTAGGCTGTCTCATCGTTGAGGGAGAGGTTGTTGACCTGGCACCACACTGCCAGATCTCTGACCACCTCGCTGTAGGCTGTCTCATCGTTGAGGGAGAGGTTGTTGTCCTGGCACCACACTGCCAGATCTCTGACCACCTCGCTGTAGGCTGTCTCATCGTTGAGGGAGAGGTTGTTGACCTGGCACCACACTGCCAGATCTCTGACCAACTCGCTGTAGGCTGTCTCATCGTTGAGGGAGAGGTTGTTGACCTGGCACCACACTGCCAGATCTCTGACCACCTCGCTGTAGGCTGTCTCATCGTTGAGGGAGAGGTTGTTGTCCTGCCACCACACTGCCAGATCTCTGACCACCTCGCTGTAGGCTGTCTCATCGTTGAGGGAGAGGTTGTTGACCTGGCACCACACTGCCAGATCTCTGACCACCTCGCTGTAGGCTGTCTCATTGTTGAGGGAGAGGTTGTTGACCTGGCACCACACTGCCAGATCTCTGACCACCTCGCTGTAGGCTGTCTCATCGTTGAGGGAGAGGTTGTTGTCCTGCCACCACACTGCCAGATCTCTGACCACCTCGCTGTAGGCTGTCTCATCGTTGAGGGAGAGGTTGTTGTCCTGGCACCACACTGCCAGATCTCTGACCACCTCGCTGTAGGCTGTCTCATCGTTGAGGGAGAGGTTGTTGACCTGGCACCACACTGCCAGATCTCTGACCACCTCGCTGTAGGCTGTCTCATCGTTGAGGGAGAGGTTGTTGTCCTGCCACCACACTGCCAGATCTCTGACCACCTCGCTGTAGGCTGTCTCATCGTTGAGGGAGAGGTTGTTGACCTGGCACCACACTGCCAGATCTCTGACCACCTCGCTGTAGGCTGTCTCATCGTTGAGGGAGAGGTTGTTGACCTGGCACCACACTGCCAGATCTCTGACCACCTCGCTGTAGGCTGTCTCATCGTTGAGGGAGAGGTTGTTGACCTGGCACCACACTGCCAGATCTCTGACCACCTCGCTGTAGGCTGTCTCATCGTTGAGGGAGAGGTTGTTGACCTGGCACCACACTGCCAGATCTCTGACCACCTCGCTGTAGGCTGTCTCATCGTTGAGGGAGAGGTTGTTGTCCTGCCACCACACTGCCAGATCTCTGACCACCTCGCTGTAGGCTGTCTCATCGTTGAGGGAGAGGTTGTTGTCCTGCCACCACACTGCCAGATCTCTGACCACCTCGCTGTAGGCTGTCTCATCGTTGAGGGAGAGGTTGTTGTCCTGCCACCACACTGCCAGATCTCTGACCACCTCGCTGTAGGCTGTCTCATCGTTGAGGGAGAGGTTGTTGACCTGGCACCACACTGCCAGATCTCTGACCACCTCGCTGTAGGCTGTCTCATCGTTGAGGGAGAGGTTGTTGACCTGGCACCACACTGCCAGATCTCTGACCACCTCGCTGTAGGCTGTCTCATCGTTGAGGGAGAGGTTGTTGACCTGGCACCACACTGCCAGATCTCTGACCACCTCGCTGTAGGCTGTCTCATCGTTGAGGGAGAGGTTGTTGACCTGGCACCACACTGCCAGATCTCTGACCACCTCGCTGTAGGCTGTCTCATCGTTGAGGGAGAGGTTGTTGTCCTGCCACCACACTGCCAGATCTCTGACCACCTCGCTGTAGGCTGTCTCATCGTTGAGGGAGAGGTTGTTGACCTGGCACCACACTGCCAGATCTCTGACCAACTCGCTGTAGGCTGTCTCATCGTTGAGGGAGAGGTTGTTGACCTGGCACCACACTGCCAGATCTCTGACCACCTCGCTGTAGGCTGTCTCATCGTTGAGGGAGAGGTTGTTGTCCTGCCACCACACTGCCAGATCTCTGACCACCTCGCTGTAGGCTGTCTCATCGTTGAGGGAGAGGTTGTTGTCCTGCCACCACACTGCCAGATCTCTGACCACCTCGCTGTAGGCTGTCTCATCGTTGAGGGAGAGGTTGTTGACCTGGCACCACACTGCCAGATCTCTGACCACCTCGCTGTAGGCTGTCTCATCGTTGAGGGAGAGGTTGTTGTCCTGCCACCACACTGCCAGATCTCTGACCACCTCGCTGTAGGCTGTCTCATCGTTGAGGGAGAGGTTGTTGACCTGGCACCACACTGCCAGATCTCTGACCACCTCGCTGTAGGCTGTCTCATCGTTGAGGGAGAGGTTGTTGACCTGCCACCACACTGCCAGATCTCTGACCACCTCGCTGTAGGCTGTCTCATCGTTGAGGGAGAGGTTGTTGTCCTGCCACCACACTGCCAGATCTCTGACCACCTCGCTGTAGGCTGTCTCATCGTTGAGGGAGAGGTTGTTGTCCTGCCACCACACTGCCAGATCTCTGACCACCTCGCTGTAGGCTGTCTCATCGTTGAGGGAGAGGTTGTTGTCCTGCCACCACACTGCCAGATCTCTGACCACCTCGCTGTAGGCTGTCTCATCGTTGAGGGAGAGGTTGTTGACCTGGCCACCACACTGCCAGATCTCTGACCACCTCGCTGTAGGCTGTCTCATCGGTGAGGGAGAGGTTGTTGACCTGGCACCACACTGCCAGATCTCTGACCACCTCGCTGTAGGCTGTCTCATCGTTGAGGGAGAGGTTGTTGACCTGGCACCACACTGCCAGATCTCTGACCACCTCGCTGTAGGCTGTCTCATCGTTGAGGGAGAGGTTGTTGACCTGGCACCACACTGCCAGATCTCTGACCACCTCGCTGTAGGCTGTCTCATCGTTGAGGGAGAGGTTGTTGACCTGGCACCACACTGCCAGATCTCTGACCACCTCGCTGTAGGCTGTCTCATCGTTGAGGGAGAGGTTGTTGACCTGGCACCACACTGCCAGATCTCTGACCACCTCGCTGTAGGCTGTCTCATCGTTGAGGAGAGGTTGTTGTCCTGCCACCACACTGCCAGATCTCTGACCACCTCGCTGTAGGCTGTCTCATCGTTGAGGGAGAGGTTGTTGTCCTGCCACCACACTGCCAGATCTCTGACCACCTCGCTGTAGGCTGTCTCATCGTTGAGGGAGAGGTTGTTGTCCTGCCACCACACTGCCAGATCTCTGACCACCTCGCTGTAGGCTGTCTCATCGTTGAGGGAGAGGTTGTTGTCCTGCCACCACACTGCCAGATCTCTGACCACCTCGCTGTAGGCTGTCTCATCGTTGAGGGAGAGGTTGTTGACCTGGCACCACACTGCCAGATCTCTGACCACCTCGCTGTAGGCTGTCTCATCGTTGAGGGAGAGGTTGTTGTCCTGCCACCACACTGCCAGATCTCTGACCACCTCGCTGTAGGCTGTCTCATCGTTGAGGGAGAGGTTGTTGTCCTGCCACCACACTGCCAGATCTCTGACCACCTCGCTGTAGGCTGTCTCATCGTTGAGGGAGAGGTTGTTGTCCTGGCACCACACTGCCAGATCTCTGACCACCTCGCTGTAGGCTGTCTCATCGTTGAGGGAGAGGTTGTTGTCCTGCCACCACACTGCCAGATCTCTGACCACCTCGCTGTAGGCTGTCTCATCGTTGTCGGTGATCGTCATCGCGTCCTCGACAAACTTAATGATGATGTTGGAGTCGTGCGTGGCCACGAAGTCGTGGGTGAACAGGGAGTACAGGAGGGGGACTGAGCACGCACCCCTGAGGGGCCCCCTGTGTTGAGGGTCAGTGTGGCAGATGTGTTGTTGCCTATGTAACGGATGTGAAACGGCTAGCTTAGTTAGCGGTGCGGCGCTAAATAGCGTTTCAATCGGTGACGTCACTTGTTCTGAGACCTTGAAGTAGTGGTTCCGCTTGCTTTGCAAGGGCCGTGGCTTTTGTGGAGCGATGGGTAACGATGCTTCGTGGGTGACTGTTGTTGATGTGTGCAGAGGGTCCCTGGTTTGCGCGAGGGGACGGTATAAAGTTATACTGTTACACTTACCCTCACCATTTGGTCAAACGGCAGTAAAGCATGGATCATCATGTCACCAGAATAAGACTGCATCAAGCTCATCTCCGTGTACTTTCACCACCCTGTGAAGTTCATCATAACTGATTTCATCTGGAGCCTAATAAACTGCTAGCCCAAAGGCCGGCAGATGGCGATATTAATCTGATATTGATGGTTTCATCTGACCGTGCAAACTCATTGTATGCAGCCGGCAATACACTCATACCGTGGGCCAGTTAGTAACATTCTCCATTCAGACTACAAAGGCATCGATTTTCTCCTTAACTAGATTTAATGGCTTACCGTTTGGACGGTAAGATGGAAACGACTCAATATCACCCACTATCTGCTGGCCTTGGGCGAATGAACTGCCTGGTTCCCCGAGCCGTAGTGGGAGGACCACTCACCATATCATCACGTGACTCCAAGTTTACTTTGCATAAAAAATTGTGGATGGAAATTTGGTTAGTGTTTTTAACAAATTATTTACAGCACGTTACTGTTTTTAAATCAAATGAACATAACGTATCCTGACTATTTTATCAGTTATATGGTATATAGTATGGCTGAGCCTCAATTTGAGGCATATTTACAATCCAGAAGAAGAACCAATGGGTCAGAGGTATTTATTTATTTTACCTTCATTGAACTAGGCAAGTCAGTTAAGAACACATTCTCATTTTCAATGACGGCCTAGGAACAGTGGGTTAACTGCCTTGTTCAGGGGCAGAATGACAGATTTGTACCTTGTCAGCTCGGGGATTTAACACCTCCTCCTCCATGCTTCATGGTGGGAACCACACATGCGGAAATCATCCGTTCACCTACTCTGCGTCTCACAAAGACACGGTGGTTGAAACCAAAAATCTGACAGTGTCACCAGCAAAGCACCATCACACCGTCACACCATCACACCATCACATCTTGGTTTCAACACGGTGGTTGGAACCAAAAATCTCAAATTTGGATTCATCAGACAGATTTCCACAGGTCTAATGTCCATTTCTCATGTTTCTTGGCCCAAGCAAGTCTCTTCTTCTTATTGGGGTCCTTTAGTAGTGGTTTCTTTACTGCAATTCAACCATGAAGGCCTGATTCACGCAGTCTCCTCTGAACAGTTGATGTTGAGACGTGTCTGTTAATTGAACTCTGTGAAGCATTTATTTGGGCTGCAATTTCTGAGGCTGGAAACTCTAATGAACGTATCCTCTGTGTCTTCCATTGCTGTGCCGGTCCTCATGAGAGCCAGTTCCATCATAGCGCTTGATGGTTTTTGTGACTGCACTTGAAGACACTTTCAAAGTTGACTGACCTTTATGTCTTAAAAGTAATGATGGACTGTCGTTTCTCTTTGCTTATTTGAGCTGTTCTTGCCATAATATGGACTTATCACTATTTGGTAAAATACTATCTTCTGTATACCCCCCCTCCCCTTGTCACAACACAACTGATTGGCTCAAACGTATTAATAAGAAGGAAAATGCCACAGGTGTGAAAAGCTGTCATCAAGGCAAAGTGTGGCTACCTTAAAGAATATAACATATATTTTGATTTTGTTTAGCTCTTTTTTGGTTACTACATGATTCCATATGTGTTATTTCATAGTGTTGATGTCTTCACTATTATTCTACAATGTAGAAAATAGTAAAAAATAAAGAAAAACCCTGGAATGAGTAGATGTGTCCAAACTTTTGACTGGTACTGTGGATATTACAGAGAAGGGGAACGAAAATACCATGAAGTGATTTTTTTCCACAGGCCAGCGAACTGTTTGATTAAGATATGTTAATATTCCAGCCATGTCTTCATCCAATAGAAGGGGTTTGTAAGCTCTATAATATTATTCTGATGCACATTCCCAGGGAAAATGGATAGATTTCTGTTATTAACAGGTCTCTCTATTTATTTCCATATATATTTCCATATCCTAGGACCAACAGATAATCATTATATCGTAGCCTCCCCTGCAGATCTTAAGCCTAAATATGTGGTTCGCCCCTCCTCTCTGTTTTTTTTTTTTCCCCCCCATTTGAAAATGGTATCTTCCACAGAAAATGGTATCTTCCACAGAAAATGGTATCTTCCACAGAAAATGGTATTTTCCACAGTGGTTGTTACAGATTTGGGGTGCCTACTAAATCAAACCTGTTCAGGTGTAATGAAAAAATGTCAAATGATAGCTCTAGTCCAGGGTGTTATGTACATGTAAGGCACTGGATCAGAGCTAATGATCTCCATGGGATTGATATAGCTGAGGTTTCAAATTCAGATATTAAATAAACAAAATAGGATGTGGCAGTGCGTTGTCAAAAGATGAAGCAATTGATTTCATGATTTAAGTGACAGGGCTACATTGATATCAGTTATTCTATCAACATCCAATAATAAATGTCTCTCTTGTACTGTAACAGAACCAATTTCTAAAGCATAATGCAGTTTAAAATGTTAGGCTATGTTTACAATAACCAGGATGTTTTAAACGGTACATTGATACAGTTAAATATAATGATATGTTTAGCCATACATTTTATAAGAAAAGAAAAACCAATACAAAATAATTTACCAAAAAAAGAAAGAAAAAAACCCACTTAAAGAAACTAACTGTAAATGATCTTTAAGAAAGCCACATTTTCTGTAACAAAAATACAAACAATATCATACATTTCTTTAACATAAGGCTGTAATATATCCTTAAAATCACTTGTATATTGACAATAATTATGATATGCACGTAGTTGTAGAATAACATTGTTGTTGTCATGTTGTTTTGCCATGTTGTGTTGCTACCATGTTGTCATCATGTTGTGCTGCTACCATGCTGTGTTGTTGTCATGTTGTGCTGTGTTGTTGTCTTAGGTCTCTATGTAGTGTTGTGGTGTCTCTCTTGTCGTCATGTTGTGTTGCTACCATGTTGTTGTCATGTTGTGCTGTGTTGTTGTCTTAGGTCTCTATGTAGTGTTGTGGTGTCTCTCTTGTCGTCATGTTGTGTTGCTACCATGTTGTTGTCATGTTGTGCTGTGTTGTTGTCTTAGGTCTCTATGTAGTGTTGCTATGTCTCTCTTGTCGTCATGTTGTGTTGTTGTCTTAGGTCTCTATGTAGTGTTGTGGTGTCTCTCGTCGTCATATGTGTCTTGTCCTATATTTTTTAGTTAGAATCCCCGTCCCCACAGGAGGCCATTTGCCTTTCGGTAGGCGGTCCTATTGCCTTTCGGGAGGCCGTCCTATTGCCTTTCGGTAGGCCGTCCTATTGCCTTTCGGTAGGCCGTCCTATTGCCTTTCGGTAGGCCATCCTATTGCCTTTCGGTAGGCCATCCTATTGCCTTTCGGTAGGCCGTCCTATTGCCTTTCGGTAGGCCATCCTTTTGCCTTTCGGTAGGCCGTCCTTTTACCTTTTGGTAGGCCATCCTTTTGCCTTTCGGTAGGCCATCCTTTTGCCTTTCGGTAGGCCATCCTTTTGCCTTTCGGTAGGCCGTCCTTTTACCTTTTGGTAGGCCATCCTTTTGCCTTTCGGTAGGCCGTCCTATTGCCTTTCGGTAGGCCGTCATTGTAAATAAGAATTTGTTCTTAACTGGACTCGCCTAGTTAAATATTTGATAAAACACATTTTAAAGTGCTGCACTACACAGGGACAAGGGTTCCATTTGGGACATACCCTATTATGACAGAAGGACAGTACCTGTCTAGGAACACAGTGGATTCTAACTGGGTGCACTGGTGTTAGTTAAAGTGGGTGAACCACAACACAGAGAGATCTGTAGTGTATGACAATGAGACGATGAGACGATTGGATAGGTTCACCTATGAGAGAAGACACTGTCACAGGGGGCGTCCCAAATGGAACTCTATTCCCTTTTGTAGTGCACTACTTTTGACAAGAGCCCTATGCGTTTCCCTATGGGCCCTGGGAAAACCAAGTGCACTATATAGGGAATAGGGTGCCATTTGGGACGATGACTCTGTCAATGTTGGGTTTGTTTGGGAGAATGTGTTGCCGATCAGTTGGACATTAAAAAGGACAAAGAATTATTAAGATGATACAAAAATATGCACAATGATATTTACTAATATATTTTCTTAGATTATACAGTTGCAAACTCAAACAGCACTCTTGTCATAAAGTGAACTTGAAAACAAATGTGTCAATTTCAACTCCAATGGTTAAAAACCAGAATGACGACTTCAATAGTAGTGACTGATGGATGATCCATGCTAGTTTCCTTCCTAAACCCTAACCCCTCATTCTTACCCTAAAATAGCCTTTTTACAAGTGACGGCCGGAAAAATGTCCTCACTTCTCAAAAAAAAGTGGTTTAATATTATTGTGAGGACTTCTGGTTCTCACAAGTAATGTATAGTAAAATACACACACACACACACACACACACACACACACACACACACACACACACACACACACACACACACACACACACACACACACACACACACAGTAAATAGAACAAAACACAACAGGATATCAAAACACTAAATCATCAGCAACAACAATGTATGTAATGCCAACATCACTATCCCTTCAAACGTTGGTGATCCTATCGGACAGAAACTAAAAGATTTTAAAAAAGCACACTGTGTGTGTGTCTGAAAATGCACCCTAGTAGCGTCAAAAGTAGTGCACCAGACAGGAAATAGGCAGCTATGTCGGTCACACACTGTCTTTACCACTTGGAAATATCACTAGACAAGGACTTGGCACACATGCACTTTGCATACTACTTAAAACGGTACAGATTTAAACAGGGAGGAGATAGACAACTTTGTACAGATGCAGGATGTTAATTTGACCAGTTTCTCCTGCAGCAACAGGAAATGTGAATTATTGTGCGAATTAAAATGATTGCACATTTTAGTTAGGGCATATCAAGTCTGACATTTTTAAGTGGAAATGACCAACTTTAGAAGCCTTTCTAAACCTCAAATACACTACGAGTTTGCATTTCCTGCAACAACAGGGTGATGAAATTAAGATTCAACAGCTGTAAAATCATAAGAGGAGCAAAACAAGGCATGCAGAGATGAGGGGACAATGACGACAAATGGGAGATCTAGCTTGATACAGGCCTGACAGCTAGATCTATCGATTGATCCTATCTTGATACAGGATAATGATATAGTAACCACAGGGTTGGGGTCAATTCAAATTGAAGTCAGGAATTGACTGGAATTTAAACACTTTTGACATAGCTTCTCCTTTTTCACCTTATTGAGAAGTCATTGAGAAGTCATTGAGAAGTCATTGAAAACAGATGCCATTTTTTAATTATTTAATTGGAATTTCAGTTTACTTCCTGAATTGACTGACTTCAATTCAAATGGACCTCAACTCTCTGGTAACACACATCATTGTTTCACGTCTACCTTACTTTACCATTGATGACACAATCATTCAATCAATTGATGACACACTACTCCCCCCCTAGTTTTGGTACTAGTGAAGGAGAAGCTGGGTCCTCTTGTTCTGTTGGTTGTGTCATTAGTGTGGTTTCTTTCCTTTGAGAGATATATATAAGGATATATATATATATAGTTTTTTGCATTACCTCTTGTGCTTTTACATGACACTCCAGCAGACAGGCAGACGAACAGTGCTACGTAGTAACCAGTCAAGGAAAAGGAAACAAAATATGAAATAAAAAGGGTCAGCACTTTCCTAAACAGACACTTGTGACGTACAACATCAACTGAATGTTAGAAAGAAGGGCACCTATTGGTAATTGGGTAAAAAAATAAAAAAAATCTGACATTGAACATCCCTTTGAGCATGTTGAAGTTATTAATTTATCTTTGGATGGTGTATTAATACACCCAGTAACTACAAAGATACAGGAGTCCTTCCTAACTCAGTTGCCGGAGAGGAAGGAAACCACTCAGAGATTTCCCCATGCAGTCGATGGTGACTTTAAAACAGTTACAGAGTTTAATGGCTGTGATAGGAGAAACCTGAGGATGGATCAACAACATTGTAGTTACTACAATACTAACTTAATTAACAGACAGAAAAGGAAGCCTGTACAGAAATATAAATATTCCAAAACATGCATCCTGTTTGCCACATGGCACTAAAGTTATATTTCAGAAAATGTGGCAAAGAAATTCACTTTTTGTCCTGAAAATGTTATGTTTAGGGCAAATCCAATACAACACATTACTGAGTACCACTCTCCATATTTTAAAGCATATTGGTGGCTGCATCATGCTATGGGTATGCTAGTGGTTAGGGTAGCCTAGTGGTTAGAGCATTGGACTATTAACCGAAAGGTTGCAAGTTCATATCCCTGAGCTGACAAGGTACAAATCTGTCGTTCTGCCCCTGAACAGGCAGTTAACCCGCTGTTCCTAGGCCATCATTGAAAATAAGAATTTGTTCTTAACTGTCTTGCCTAGAGGTAAAGGAAAACATGGTCTGCTTTCCACCAGCCACTGGGAGAGCTATACACCTTTTAGCAGGACAATAAGGCTAAATGTACACTGGAGCTGCTTACCAAGAAGACAGTGAATGTTCCTGAGAGGCCAAGTTAAAGTTTTGACTTAAATCGACTTGAAAATCTATGGCAGACCTAAAAATTGTTGTCTAGTAATGATCAACAGCCAATTTGACAGAGCTTGAAGAATTTAGAAATCCCGAGCTGACAAGGTAAGAATCTGTCGTTCTGCCCCTGAACAGGCAGTTAACCCACTGTTCCTAGGCCGTCATTGAAAATAAGAATTTGTTCTTAACTGACTTGCCTAGTTAAATAAAGATATAATAAAACATTACAAAAAAAATGTGTTGCACAATCCAGGTGTGGACAGCTCTTAGAGACTTACCCAGAAAGACTCTGCCTTAACCAAAGGTGATTCTAAAAATGTATTGACACAGGGGTGTGAATACGTATGTGAATGAGATATTTCTGTATTTCATTTTCCATACATTTGCAAACATAAAAAACAACTTGTTTTCACTTTGTCATTATAGGGTATTAGGTGTAGATGGGTGCGATATTTAGTTGTTGTTGGTGTGTGTGTGTATGCAGGTGCTTGTGTGGTGTTCTTACTGACCTGGACCGAGGCAGGCCAGTTGGTGTTCGTCTGTCGGTCCTCGTGATGGTAGCATTTAAACTGCAGCTCCACATCTGACCTGCAGGGGGACAGAGGAAAACGCGTCATACACACTGCATTAGTAATTCAACTGCTGTCACTTCCCATAGCTGCTTACCTTGCAAGCAAACACTGCTATTGTTCTCTGTCTGCTGGGTGCGTTAGATTTAACACACCCTGCTATTGGTCTCTGTCTGCTGGGTGTGTCTGTCTGTCTGTCTGTCTGTCTGTCTGTCTGTCTGTCTGTCTGTCTGTAACACACCCTGCTATGGTACCTGTCTGCTGGGTCTGATTTAACACACCCTCTATTGGTCTGTCTGTCTGTCTGTCTGTCTGTCTGTCTGTCTGTCTGTCTGTCTGTCTGTCTGTCTGTCTGTATTCCTAATATGTTATTACTAATCTTGTATTATTTCAATTGTCTCAAGGCTTAAAAATCATTCTTTAACCTGTCTCCTCCCCCTTCACCTACACTGATTGAAGTGGATTTAACAAGTGACATCAATAAGGGATCATAGCTTTCACCTGGATTCACCTGGTCAGTCTGTGTCATGGAAAGAGCAGGTGTTTCGTATACTCAGTGTAGGTAATGGCGTGCCATTTGGAATGTAGCCTGTGTGTGTGGCCTCAGAATATACATGGATTTCCTCAGGGTGGAAGTTACAGTCCCCATTGTTAAGGGCTGCTTTTCTTGTTCATGTTGAGAGCCGAGTCTCCTAGCAACATGGGAAACATTGGACACTAAGTCAGAGTGTGAGAGAGGCTATGTGGACCTTCTGAGGTAGGATAAGTTTATATTTGATTTATTAAAGAGTTTTTAATAAAACTTTTTTTTTTTTAAAGACATCAGATTTTTGTTATTTTTCATGTCTTGCTTAACAAAACTGTAGACCTAAAGATACCTTATAAAATCATGATATTTTATTGAAAACAAACATTTTGAGCACTAAATCTGCAACAACTTTGCCTGCACACGACTGTTACGAAGTTCACATGACTTCTCAAGTTTCCATGACAACATGTTATTATTTATATACAGTATTGTGCACACTGTACACAACAAGGCTTTGGGTTGTATAGTGTGGAATTTAAATGTTACCTTTCAATGGCAATTGATATGTCTCTGATAGTTCCATTTAGCAATCGCTTTTATCCAAAAGCAGGTGACCCCGGGAATCGAACCCACAATCCTGCCCATTTGCAAGCACCACGCTCTACCAACGGGAGCCATATCAGCCCTTCACATCCACAATAAAACTCTGTGATATTTCTCTTACAGATCGTCATGTCGGTCTTTAACAGCCCAGATCCCTGTGGTGAAAATAAAATATCTGACAGGAACACGGGTCATCACGACGATAATGTTATGTCGTACACGGCCGACGTTCCCAACATGGCCACTAGGGGCAGTCCACGCTTTGGAGCCTTGAGTCACCACTCCTTCTTCTCCAGACACAACCCTCACCCACACAGAGTCACACACATCCAAGGTGAGAGACCGTATTGGACCAAGGCACCCTATTCCCTATGTAGTGCACTTCTTCTTCTTCTTCTTTTGACCAAGGTCCATAGGGAATAGGGTGCTATTTGTGACACAGGCTCCGCCTTCCTTTTCCTCTATAGGTCTAAATGGGATTCCAGTGTGCATGGTGAATGACGACTGGTACGTGACCACCTCACTGTTCCCCCATCCGCTCATCAAGAGTCAGGTATTCAGGACGAGTTCAGGAGCACCTTTCTCCCTGCCTGCAGGACACAGCGTGTTCGGAGGCAGATACAGCACCGGACACAGAACAGGTGAATTTATCATTTTGAAATGAACATCAACAGATTAGAACATTGAGACAATTAGTTATTTTTCAGGTCATTTTCACATGGCCACCTGCGACAGCAGACACCACTGCCAATACTCAAATACAGTAGCTACTGAGGGTCTCTCCACTCTGGAACTTGTCGCTTGGGGTATGTCTCTATCAGTTTTGCACATCGAGAGACTGACATTTTTTCCCATTCCTCCTTGCAAAACAGCTCGAGCTCAGTGAGGTTGGATGGAGAGCAGTTGTGAACAGCAGTTTTCAGTTCTTTCCACAGATTCTCGATTGGATTCAGGTCTGGACTTTGACTTGGTCATTCTAACACCTGGATATGTTTATTTTTGAACCATTCCATTGTAGATTTTGCTTTATGTTTTGGATCATTGTCTTGTTGGAAGACAAATCTCCGTCCCAGTCTCAGGTCTTTTGCAGACTCCATCAGGTTTTCTTCCAGAATGGTCCTGTATTTGGCTCCATCCATCTTCCCATCAATTTTAACCATCTTCCCTGTCCCTGCTGAAGAAAAGCAGGCCCAAACCATGATGCTGCCACCACCATGTTTGACAGTGGGGATGGTGTGTTCAGGGTGATGAGCTGTGTTGCTTTTACGCCAAACATAACGTTTTGCATTGTTGCCAAAAAGTTCAATTTTGGTTTCATCTGACCAGAGCACCTTCTTCCACATGTTTGGTGTGTCTCCCAGGTGGCTTGTGGCAAACTTTAAATGACACTTTTTATGGATATCTTTAAGAAATGGCTTTCTTCTTGCCACTCTTCCATAAAGGCCAGATTTGTGCAATATACGACTGATTGTTGTCCTATGGACAGAGTCTCCCACCTCAGCTGTAGATCTCTGCAGTTCATCCAGAGTGATCATGGGCCTCTTGGCTACATCTCTGATCAGTCTTCTCCTTGTATGAGCTGAAAGTTTAGAGGGACGGCCAGGTCTTGGTAGATTTGCAGTGGTCTGATACTCTGTCCATTTCAATATTATTGCTTGCACAGTGCTCCTTGGGATGTTTAAAGCTTGGGAAATCTTTTTGTATCCAAATCCGGCTTTAAACTTCTTCACAACAGTATCTCGGACCTGCCTGGTGTGTTCCTTGTTCTTCATGATGCTCTCTGCGCTTTTAACGGACCTCTGAGACTATCACAGTGCAGGTGCATTTATACAGAGACTTGATTACACACAGGTGGATTGTATTTATCATCATTAGTCATTTAGGTCAACATTGGATCATTCAGAGATCCTCACTGAACTTCTGGAGAGAGTTTGCTGCACTGAAAGTAAAGGGGCTGAATAATTTTGCACGCCCAATTTTTCAGTTTTTGATTTGTTAAAAAGTTTGAAATATCCAATAAATGTCGTTCCACTTCATGATTGTGTCCCAGTTGTTGTTGATTCTTCAGAAAAAAATACAGTTTTATATCTTTATGTTTGAAGCCTGAAATGTGGCAAAAGGTCGAAAGTTCAAGGGGGCCGAATACTTTTGCAAGGCACTGTATATATATATATATATATATATATATATATATATATATAGTAATAAGAATCCACAGAGAACCTTTAAGTGATAGTCCACTATGTGCTCTTCTCTGCCTCTCTCCATGGCTCTCCCTGTGTCGTTTGTTGCCGTCTCTCTGGTCTGCCCTTTTCTGTTTTCCTACCATCCTCTCATCCTGTCCTGTTTATAAAAATAAAACATATTTTTATGGTAATTGTTCTTTTTCACCTGCAAATAAACCATGTTTTACTTTTCACTGTCTGTTTCTCACTTGTTGTAATTTCTGCAAATAAATTGATCTATTTAGAATCTATAGAGCATATTAAAGTGATACAGTTACTGTGGGCTCAACACACCTCTGTTCTCTCTGTAGAGCATATTGAAGTGATACAGTCTACTGTGGGCTCAACACACCTCTGTTCTCTCTGTAGAGCATATGGAAGTGATACAGTCTACTGTGGGCTCAACACACCTCTGTTCTCTCTCCATCTGTCCTCTTCTGTCACTTTCTCTGTGTCTTGTCTGTTGCTGTCTCAGGTACTTGTTAGTCATTGCCTCCTTTGTCTATCTTCTTATGTTCTGGCCTGTTCTGTTCTTCTGGTCCCCATCATATCCTAGTATTGTCGGGGGTGCCGTGAGAGTTATTTTAAGATACTCTAACAAAGAAATAGGGTTTCTGACATTTTCGGAAGATCAAATCAAATGTATTTATATAGCCCTTCTTACATCAGCTGATATCTCAAAGTGCTGTACAGAAACCCAGCCTAAAACCCCAAACAGCAAGCACTGCAGGTGTAGAAGCATGGTGGCTAGGAAAAACTCCCTAGAAAGGCCAAAACCTAGGAAGAAACCTAGAGAGGAACCAGACTATGAGGGGTGGCCAGTCCTCTTCTGGCTGTGCCGGGTGGAGATTATAACAGAACATGGCCAAGATGTTCAAATGTTCATAAATGACCAGCATGGTCAAATAATAGGTCTGGGACAGCTAGCACCTCCGGTGAACAGGTCAGGATTCCATAGCTGCAGGCAGAACAGTTGAAACTGGAGCAGCAGCACGGACAGGTGGACTGGGGACAGCAAGGAGTCCTCATGCCATGTAGTCCTGAGGCATGGTCCTAGGGCTCAGGTCCTCCGAGAGAGAGAAAGAAAGAGAGAATTAGAGAGAGCATACTTAAATTCACACAGGACACCAGATAGGACAGGAGAAGTACTCCAGATATAACAAACTGACCCTAGCCCCCCGACACATAAACTACTGCAGCATAAATACTGGAGGCTGAGACAGGAGGGGTCAAGAGACATTATGGCCCCATCCGATGATAGGGCCAAACAGGAAGGATATAACCCCACCGACTTTGCCAAAGCACAGCCCCCACACCACTAGAGGGATATCTTCAACCACCAACTTACCATCCTGAGACAAGGCCGAGTATAGCCCACAAAGATCTCTGCCACGGCACAACCCAAGGGGGGGCGCCAACCCAGACAGGAAGATCACATTAGTGACTCACCGGCCAGGCAGAGACAGCAAGGGCGGTTCGTTGCTGCAGAGCCTTTCCGTTCACCTTCACACTCCTGGGCCAGACTACACTCAATCATATGACCCACTGAAGAGATGAGTCTTCAGTAAAGACTTAAAGGTTGAGACCGAGTTTGCGTCTCTCACATGGGTAGGCAGACCATTCCATAAAAATGGAGCTCTATAGGAGAAAGCCCTGCCTCCAGCTGTTTGCTTAGAAATTCTAGGGACAATTTAGGAGGCCTGCGTCTTGTGACTGTAGCGTATGTGTAGGTATGTACGGCAGGACCAAATCAGAGAGATAGGTAGGAGCAAGCCCATGTAATGCTTTGTAGGTTAGCAGTAAAAACCTTGAAATCAGCCCTTGCTTTGACAGGAAGCCAGTGTAGAGAGGCTAGCACTGGAGTAATATGATCAAATTTTTTGGTTCTAGTCAGGATTCTAGCAGCCGTATTTAGCACTAACTGAAGTTTATTTAGTGCTTTATCCGGGTAGCCGGAAAGTAGAGCATTGCAGTAGTCTAACCTAGAAGTGACAAAAGCATGGATTAATTTTTCTGCATCATTTTTGGACAGAAAGTTTCTCATTTTTGCAATGTTACGTAGATGGAAAAAAGCTGTCCTTGAAACAGTCTTGATATGTTCTTCAAAAGAGAGATCGGGGTCCAGAGTAACG